>NC_086445.1:738434078-738571578 GCF_028390025.1 Pseudophryne corroboree | reverse complement strand
GAGGGGTCTGGAGGTGCTGTGCGTGGGGGAGGGGTGATGTAGGGGAAGGTGGGGTTGCAGGGGTGTGGGGGTTAGGTGATGGGTTGTAGAAGTGCTGCGGGTGGGGGAGGTGTGGGTGCGGGATGGGGTATGTAGATGCTGCCGGTGGCTGCAGGGGATGGAGGAGGGGTCCTGAGGTGCTGTGGGTGGTGGTCCAGAGGTGCGGGGGGTGGTGTATGGGAAGGTGTGGTAGGTGTGCGAATGAGGGAAGGTGTCTATAGATGATGGTGGTGGGGCAGGGGCCGGAAGTGCTGTGGGTGGGGGAGTGGCGGCTGTGGGGGTGTGGAGGGGGTCCTGATGCGCGGCAGGTAGGGGAGGGGCGGGTGCGGGGATCAGAGGGCGCTGTGGGTGGGTGAGGGGCTGGTGTGGGGTTAACGCAGTTGGGGAGGGCCAGCTGTGGTGGTGTTGCGGGTGGTGGAGGGGCAGGTGCGTGGGTGTTGGGGGGGAGGGGAGGGGCAGGTGCTGTGTGTGGGGGAGGGGGCCGTTTGCTGGGGTGGTGCTGTTGGGTGGGTGGGTGGGAGGTGGGTGTGAGGGTGCCACGGTTGCAGGGGCGGGTGGTGCTGCAGGTAGGGGAGGGGTGGGGGCGCTGGAGCAGGGGTGCTGTGCGTAGGGGAGGGGCGGGGGTGCCATGGGTGGGGGATTGGGAGCAGGGGTGATGTGGGTGTGGGAGGGGTGGGGGGGCTGTGGGAGAAGCTGGTGTGGGAGTGCAGTGGGTGGAGGAGGGGGGTGTGTGCTGCGGGTGGTGGGCTGGTGCCATGGGTGGTGGGGGACAGGTGCGTGGGTGCAGGGGTGCTGCGGTTGGGGGGTGGGAGGCGGCTGCGGGGGTTTCCGAGGGTTGGGGGCGAGGGGGTTGCGGGAGCAGGGGTGTTGCGGATGGGGGAGGGGTGGGTGCAGGAGGGGCAGATGCGGTGGTGGTGCGGGTGGGGTGGAGGGTGCAGGGGTGTAGCGGGGGGAGAGGTGGATATGGGGGTGGGGCGGGGGTGCCGCTGGTGGTGGAGGGGCGGGGGTGCTGCGGGTGGGGGAGGGGCGGGGTTTGCTGCAGATGGAAGTGGATGTGGGGGGATGCGTTGGGTGCTGCGGATGGGGGGGGCGCGGGTGTCGGTGCTACGGGCAGGGACGGGAGTGCCGCGGGTGTTGGGTGGATGCGGTTGGTTGCCGAAGGTGGGAGGGGGAGCGAGTGCGGCTGTCAGTGTCAGCATTGTCCCCTGAACTCTGCAGCAGCCGCTAGTCTGTGAGGCGGGTAGTGTGAGTTCCGCTCAGAGTCAGCGGCTGCAGTGTCACCAGGGAGTGTACGGGAAGGAGGGAGACAGGGCGGAGAAGGGCGGTCAGAGGGAGAGAACTTCTGGTAGATCTGTGCCTTTGACTCCGCACAGCGTTACGGCCAGGCACAGAATCGGGCTATATATATATATATATATATATATATATATATATATATATATATATATATATATATATATATATATATATATACACACACACACACATACATACACATATGTATATATATATATACACACACACACACGGGTGGTATTCATGTGACCGCCGGTCAGCTGACCGACAGTCACATGACCTTCTCCACCAGCCCGACGGCTCACTATCCCGACATGCCGACCAACAGGGACTATTTCCACTCGTGGGTGTCCACGACACCCATAGACTGGGAACAGAACCCGCGGTCGCCACCGAGCACGCAGCGTGGCGAGCGCAGCGTGCTACACTCGCCCCTCCCCGCCGGGATCCCGGCGTCGGTAAGCTGACCGGCGGTCTCCTGACTGCCGGTCAGCAGTACTACACCCCACACACATAGCTTAAAAAAAAAAGAAGAAGAATTTTCTCACCGGTAATTCTAGTTCTCGTAGTCTGTAGTGGATGCTGGGTACTCCGTAAGGACCATGGGGAATAGACGGGCTCCGCAGGAGACTGGGCACTCTAATAGAAAGATTAGGTACTATCTGGTGTGCACTGGCTCCTCCCTCTATGCCCCTCCTCCCGACCTCAGTTAGGGAAACTGTGCCCGGAAGAGCTGACACTACAAGGAAAGGATTTGGAATCCCGGGTAAGACTCATACCAGCCACACCTATCACACCGTACAACTTGTGATAACTATACCCAGGTAACAGTATGAACAACAAATGAGCCTCACTGAACAGATGGCTCATAACAACAACCATTTAGTTAAGCAATAACTATATACAAGTATTGCAGACAATCCGCACTTGGGACGGGCTCCCAGCATCCACTGCGGACTACGAGAAATAGAATTACCGGTGAGTAAATTCTTATTTTCTCTGACGTCCTAGTGGATGCTGGGTACTCCGTAAGGACCATGGGGATTATACCAAAGCTCCCAAACGGGCGGGAGAGTGCGGATGACTCTGCAGCACCGAATGAGCAAACTCAAGGTCCTCCTCAGCCAGGGTATCAAACTTGTAGAATTTTGCAACCGTGTTTGACCCCGACCAGGTAGCAGCTCGGCAAAGTTGTAATGCCGAGACCGCATGGGCAGCCGCCCAAGAAGAGCCCCCTTCCTCGTGGAATGGGCTTTTACTGATTTAGGATGCGGCAGTCCAGCCGCAAAATGTGCAAGGTGAATCGTGCTACAGATCCAGCGAGCAATAGTCTGCTTAGAAGCAGGAGCACCCGGCTTGTCGGGTGCATGCAGGATAAACATCGAGTCAGTATTTCTGACTCTAGCCGTCCTGTAAACAGATTTTCAGGGCCCGGACTACATCCAGCAACTTGGAGGACTCCAAGTCCCGAGTAGCCGCAGACACCACAATAGGTTGGTTCAATGAAACGCTGATACCACCTTAGGGAGAAATTGGGGACGAATCCTCAATTCTGCCCTGTCCCTATGGAAGATCAGATAAGGGCTTTCACACGACAAAGCCGCCAATTCTGACACACGCCTAGCCGAAGCCAAGGCCAAATATATATGACCACTTTCCACGTGAGATACTTCAACGCCACGTTCTGAAGTGGCTCAAAACAATGTGATTTTAGGAAATCCAACACTACGTTGAGATCCCAAGGTGCCACTGGAGGCACAAAAAGGGGCTGAATATACAGCACTCCCTTAACAACGTCTGAACTTCAGGCAGCGTCTCTCCTAGCATTTAACAGCGTAGGAATCACTTCATCTGGAACGCCCTTTTCCGTTAGGATCCGGCGTTCAGCCGCCAAGCCTTCAAACGCAGCCGCGGTAAGTCTTGTAACAGACAGGGCCCCTGCAGTAACAGGTCCGGTCTGAGAGACAGAGGCCATGGGTCCTCATTACTTGTAGTTCTGGGTACCAAGTTCTTCTTGGCCAATCCGGAACTACTAGTATAGTTCTTACTCCTCTATTACTTACTATCCTCAGTACCTTGGGTATGAGAGGAAGAGGAAGGAACACATAAACCGACTGGTACACCCACGGTGTCACTAGTGCGTCCACAGCTATCGCCTGAGGGTCTCTTGACCTGGCGCAATACTTTTTTAGCTTTTTGTTGAGGCGGGACGCCATCATGTCCACCTGTGGCCGTTCCCAACGGTTCACAATCTGCGTGAAGACTTCCGGATGAAGTCCCCACTCTCAAGGTGGAGGTCGTGCCTGCTAAGGAAGTCTGCTCATCTCCGCCCATCGGAGAATCCTTGTGGCTTCTGCCAACGCCATCCTGCTTCTTGTGCCGCCTTGTCGGTTTACATGGGCGACAGCCGTGATGTTGTCTGACTGAATCAGCACCGGCTGGTTTTGAAGCAGGGGTTCTGCTTGCCTTACGGCATTGTAAATGGCCCTTAGGTCCAGAATATTTATGTGTAGGGAAGTCTCCTGACTCGACCATTGTCCTTTGAAGTTTCTTCCCTGAGTGACTGCTCCCCAACCTCGGAGGCTTGCATCCGTGGTCACCAGGACCCAGTCCTGAATGCCGAATCTGCGGCCCTCGAGAAGATGAGCACTCTGCAGCCACCACAGCAGGGACACCCTGGCCCTCGGGGACAGGGTGATCAGCCGATGCATCTGAAGATGCGATCCTCACTTGTCTAACAGGTCCCACTGAAAATCCCTTGCATGGAACCTGCCGAAGGGAATTGCTTCGAAAGAAGCTACCATATTTTCCAGGATTCGCGTGCAATGATGCACCGACACCTGTTTTGGTTGCAGGAGGTCTCTGACCAGAGATGACAACTCCTTGGCCTTCTCCTCCGGGAGAAACACCTTCTACTGTTCTGTGTCCAGAAACATACCCAATATCAGCAGACGTGTCGTATGAACCAGCTGCGACTTTAGGATATTCAGAATCCAGCCGTGTTGTTGTAGCACTTCCTGAGATAGTGCTACTCCGATCAACGACTGCTCCTTGGACCTCGCCTTTATAAGGAGATCGTCCAAGTACGGGACAATTATAACTCCCTTCTATCGAAGGAGTATCATCATTTTGGCCATTACCTTGGAACACACCCTCGGTGCCATGGACAGACCGAACGGCAACATCTGGAATTGGTAATGGCAGTTCTGTACCACAACCTTGAGGTACTCCTGGTGAGGTGGGTAAATGGGGACATATAGGTAAGCATCCATGATGTCCAGTGATACCATGTAATCCCCCTCTTCCAGGCTTGCAATAACTGCCCTGAGCGATTCCATTTTGAACTTGAATTTCCTTATATATAAGTGTTCAAGGATTTCAATTTTAGAATGGGTCTCACCGAACCGTCTGGTTTCGGTACCACAAACATTGTGGAATAGTAACCCCGTCCCTGTTGAAGGAGGGGAACTTTGATTATCACCTGCTGGAGGTACAGCTTGTGAATTGCCGCCAGTACTACCTCCCTGTCCTGGGGAGTAGCTGGCAAGGCTGATTTGAGGTAACGGCGAGGGGGAGACGCCTCGAATTCCAGCTTGTAGCCCTGAGATACCACTTGTAGAACCCAGAGATCCACCTGTGAGCGAACCCACTGGTCGCTGAAGTTCCGGAGACGCGCCCCCACCGCACCTGGCTCCGTCTGTGGAGCCCCAGCGTCATGCGGTGGACTTAGTAGAAGCAGGGGAGGATTTTTGTTCCTGGGAACTGGCTGTCTGTTGCAGCTTTTTTCCCTCTCCCCCCTGCCTCTGGGCAGAAAGGAAGCACCTTTGATACGCTTGTTTTTCAGAGGCCGAAAGGACTGTACCTGATAGTACGGTGCTTTCTTAGGTTGTGAGGGAGCCTGAGGTAAAAATGTCGATTTCCCAGCTGTTGCTGTGGATACGAGGTCCGAGAGACCATCCCCAAACAAATCCTCACCCTTATAAGGCAAAACCTCCATGTGCCTTTTAGAATCAGCATCACCTGTCCACTGCCGGGTCCATAATACCCTCCTGGCAGAAATGGACATTGCATTAATTCTAGATGCCAGCCGGCAAATATCCCTCTGTGCATCCCTCATATATAAGACGTCTTTCATATGCTCTATGGTTAGCAAAATAGTATCCCTGTCGAGGGTATCAATATTATCTGACAGGGTATCAGACCACGCTGCAGCAGCACTACACATCCATGCTGAAGCAATTGCAGGTCTCAGTATAGTACCTGAGTGTGTATATACAGACTTCAGGATAGCCTCCTGCTTTCTATCAGCAGGCTCCTTCAAGGCGGCCGTATCCTGAGACGGCAGTGCCACCTTTTTTGACAAGCGTGTGAGCGCCTTATCCACCCTAGGAGATATCTCCCAACGTGACCTATCCTCTGGCAGGAAAGGGTACGCCATCAGTAACTTTTTAGAAATTACCAGTTTCTTATCGGGGGAACCCCACGCTTCTTCACACACTTCATTCAACTCATCTGATGGGGGAAAAAACACTGGCTGCTTTTTCTCCCCAAACATAATACCCTTTTTAGTGGTACCTGGGTTAATGTCAGAAATGTGTAACATATTTTTCATTGCCGTAATCATGCAACGGATGCCCCTTGTGGATTGTGTATATGTCTCATCCTCGTCGACACTGGAGTCAGACTCCGTGTCGACATCTGTATCTGCCATCTGAGGTAGCGGGCGTTTGTGAGCCCCTGATGGTCTTTGAGACGCCTGGGCAGGCACGGACTGAGAAGCCGGCTGTCCCACGGCTGTTACGTCATCCATCCTTTATGTAAGGAGTTGACACTGTCGGTTAATACCGTTCACATATCCATCCACTCTGGTGTCGACCCCGCAGGGGGTGACATCACATTTATCGGCACTTGCTCCACCTCCACATAAGCCTCCTCATCAAACATGTCGACACAGCCGTACCGACACAGGGAATGCTCTGACTGAGGACAGGACCCCACAAAGTCCTTTGGGGAGACAGAGAGAGAGTATGCCAGCACACACCACAGCGCTATATAATTAGGGATTTACACTATTACAGAAAGTGATTTTTTCCTATAGCTGCTTAACATGTATAGTTTGCGCCTAAATTTAGTGCCCCCCCTCTCTTTTTAACCCTTTGAGCCTGGAAACTGCAGGGGAGAGCCTGGGGAGCTGTCTTCCAGCGGAACTGTGAAGAGAAAATGGCGCCAGTGTGCTGAGGGAGATAGCCCCGCCCCCTTCTCGGCAGGCTTATCCCGCTCTTTTATTAATATTATGGCAGGGGATTTTTACACATAATAAGAATTTACTTACCGATAATTCTATTTCTCGGAGTCCGTAGTGGATGCTGGGGTTCCTGAAAGGACCATGGGGAATAGCGGCTCCGCAGGAGACAGGGCACAAAAAGTAAAGCTTTCCGATCAGGTGGTGTGCACTGGCTCCTCCCCCTATGACCCTCCTCCAAGCCTCAGTTAGGTACTGTGCCCGGACGAGCGTACACAATAAGGGAGGAATTTTGAATCCCGGGTAAGACTCATACCAGCCACACCAATCACACCGTACAACTTGTGATCAAACCCAGTTAACAGTATGATAACAGAGGAGCCTCTGAAAGATGGCTTCCTAAACAATAACCCGAATTAGTTAACAATAACTATGTACAATTATTGCAGATAATCCGCACTTGGGATGGGCGCCCAGCATCCACTACGGACTCCGAGAAATAGAATTATCGGTAAGTAAATTCTTATTTTCTCTATCGTCCTAGTGGATGCTGGGGTTCCTGAAAGGACCATGGGGATTATACCAAAGCTCCCAAACGGGCGGGAGAGTGCGGATGACTCTGTAGCACCGAATGAGAGAACTCCAGGTCCTCCTTAGCCAGAGTATCAAATTTGTAAAATTTTACAAACGTGTTCTCCCCTGACCACGTAGTTGCTCGGCAAAGTTGTAATGCCGAGACCCCTCGGGCAGCCGCCCAAGATGAGCCCACCTTCCTTGTGGAGTGGGCCTTTACAGATTTAGGCTGTGGCAGGCCTGCCACAGAATGTGCAAGTTGGATTGTGCTACAGATCCAACGAGCAATCGTCTGCTTAGACGCAGGAGCACCCATCTTGTTGGGTGCATACAATATAAACAACGAGTCAGATTTTCTGACTCCAGCTGTCCTTGCAATATATATTTTTAATGCTCTGACAACGTCCAGTAACTTGGAGTCCTCCAAGTCACTTGTAGCCGCAGGCACTACAATAGGCTGGTTCAGATGAAATGCTGACACCACCTTAGGGAGAAAATGCGGACGAGTCCGCAGTTCTGCCCTGTCCGAATGGAAAATCAGATATGGGCTTTTGTAAGATAAAGCTGCCAGTTCTGACACTCTCCTGGCCGAAGCCAGGGCTAGTAACATGGTCACTTTCCATGTGAGATATTTTAAATCCACCTTTTTTAGTGGTTCAAACCAATGAGATTTTAGAAATTCCAAAACCACATTGAGATCCCACGGTGCCACTGGAGGCACCACAGGAGGCTGCATATGCAGCACTCCCTTAACAAAAGTCTGGACTTCAGGAACTGAAGCCAATTCTTTTTGAAAGAAAATCGACAGGGCCGAAATTTGAACCTTAATAGATCCCAATTTGAGACCCATAGACAATCCTGATTGCAGGAAATGTAGGAGTCGACCCAGTTGAAATTCCTCCGTCGGAGCACTCCGATCCTCGCACCACGCAACATATCTTCGCCAAATGCGGTGATAGTGTTGCACGGTTACTTCCTTCCTTGCTTTAATCAAAGTAGGAATGACTTCTTCCGGCATGCCTTTTTCCTTTAGGATCCGGCGTTCAACCGCCATGCCGTCAAACGCAGCCGCGGTAAGTCTTGAAACAGACAGGGACCCTGCTGAAGCAAGTCCCTCCTTAGAGGTAGAGGCCACGGATCTTCCGTGATCATCTCTTGAAGTTCCGGGTACCAAGTCCTTCTTGGCCAATCCGGAACCACTAGTATCGTTCTTACGCCTCTTTGCCGTATAATTCTCAATACTTTTGGTATGAGAGGCAGAGGAGGAAACACATACACCGACTGGTACACCCAAGGCGTTACCAGCGCGTCCACAGCTATTGCCTGCGGATCTCTTGACCTGGCGCAATACCTGTCCAGTTTTTTGTTGAGGCGAGACGCCATCATGTCCACCATTGGTCTTTCCCAACGGGTTACCAGCATGTGGAAGACTTCCGGATGAAGTCCCCACTCTCCCGGGTGAAGGTCGTGTCTGCTGAGGAAGTCTGCTTCCCAGTTGTCCACTCCCGGGATGAACACTGCTGACAGTGCTATCACATGATTCTCTGCCCAGCGAAGAATCCTTGCAGCTTCTGCCATTGCACTCCTGCTTCTTGTGCCGCCCTGTCTGTTTACATGGGCGACTGCCGTGATGTTGTCCGACTGGATCAACACCGGTTTTCCTTGAAGCAGAGGTTCTGCCTGGCTTAGAGCATTGTAGATTGCTCTTAGTTCCAGAATGTTTATGTGAAGAGACGTTTCCAGGCTCGTCCACACTCCCTGGAAGTTTCTTCCTTGTGTGACTGCTCCCCAGCCTCTCAGGCTGACGTCCGTGGTCACCAGGATCCAATCCTGTATGCCGAATCTGCGGCCCTCCAATAGATGAGCACTCTGCAACCACCACAGAAGAGATACCCTTGTCCTTGGAGACAGGGTTATCCGCTGGTGCATCTGAAGATGCGACCCTGACCATTTGTCCAACAGATCCCTCTGGAAAATTCGTGCATGGAATCTGTCGAATGGAATTGCTTCGTAAGAAGCCACCATTTTTCCCAGGACTCTTGTGCATTGATGTACAAACACCTTTCCTGGTTTTAGGAGGTTCCTGACAAGCTCGGATAACTCCTTGGCTTTTTCCTCCGGGAGAAAAACCTTTTTCTGAACCGTGTCCAGAATCATCCCTAGGAACAGCAGACGAGTTGTCGGCATTAACTGGGATTTTGGAATATTCAGAATCCAGCCGTGCTGTTTTAGCACTTCTTGAGACAGTGCTAATCCCCTCTCTAGCTGTTCTCTGGACCTTGCCCTTATTAGGAGATCGTCCAAGTATGGGATAATTAATACGCCTTTTCTTCGAAGAAGAATCATCATCTCGGCCATTACCTTTGTAAAGACCCGAGGTGCCGTGGACAATCCGAACGGCAGCGTCTGAAACTGATAGTGACAGTTTTGTACAACGAACCTGAGGTACCCCTGGTGTGTGGGGTAAATTGGAACGTGGAGGTACGCATCCTTGATGTCCAAGGACACCATAAAGTCCCCTTCTTCCAGGTTCGCTATCACTGCTCTGAGCGACTCCATTTTGAACTTGAGCTTCTTTATGTACAGGTTCAAGGACTTCAGATTTAGAATAGGTCTTACCGAGCCGTCCGGCTTCGGTACCACAAATAGAGTGGAATAATACCCCTTTCCCTGTTGTAGAAGAGGTACCTTGACTATCACCTGCTGAGAGTACAGCTTGTGAATGGCTTCCAAAACCGTCTCCCTTTCCGAGGGGGACGTTGGTAAAGCAGACTTCAGGAAACGGCGAGGCGGATCTGTCTCTAGTTCCAACCTGTACCCCTGAGATATTATCTGCAGGATCCAGGGATCTACCTGCGAGTGAGCCCACTGCGCGCTGAAATTCTTGAGACGACCGCCCACCGCCCCCGAGTCCGCTTGAGAAGCCCCAGCGTCATGCTGAGGCTTTTGTAGAAGCGGGGGAGGGCTTCTGTTCCTGGGAAGGAGCTGCCTGTTGGTGTCTCTTCCCCCTTCCTCTGCCTCGTGGCAGATATGAATATCCCTTTGCTCTCTTGTTTTTAAAGGAACGAAAGGGCTGCGGTTGAAAAGTCGGTGTCTTTTTCTGTTGGGGAGTAGCTTGAGGTAAAAAGGTGGATTTCCCGGCTGTAGCCGTGGCCACCAAATCTGATAGACCGACTCCAAATAACTCCTCCCCTTTATACGGCAAAACTTCCATATGCCGTTTTGAGTCCGCATCGCCTGACCACTGTCGCGTCCATAAACTTCTTCTGGCCGAAATGGACATAGCACTTACCCGTGATGCCAGTGTGCAGATATCCCTCTGTGCATCACGCATATAAAGAAATGCATCCTTTATTTGCTCTAAAGACAGTAAAACATTGTCCCTATCCAGGGTATCAATATTTTCAATCAGGGACTCTGACCAAGCTACTCCAGCACTGCACATCCAGGCTGTCGCTATAGCTGGTCGTAGTATAACACCTGTATGTGTGTATATACTTTTTTGGATATTTTCCATCCTCCTATCTGCTGGATCTTTAAGTGCGGCCGTCTCAGGAGAGGGTAACGCCACTTGTTTAGATAAGCGTGTGAGCGCCTTGTCCACCCTAGGAGGTGTTTCCCAGCGCGCCCTAACCTCTGACGGGAAAGGGTATAAAGCTAATAACTTCTTTGAAATTAGCATCTTTTTATCGGGGGCAACCCACGCTTCATCACATACATCATTTAGTTCTTCTGATTCAGGAAAAACTATAGGTAGTTTTTTCACACCCCACATAATACCCTGTTTAGTGGTACCTGTAGTATCAGCTAAATGTAACGCCTCCTTCATTGCCAAAATCATATAACGTGTGGCCCTACTGGAAAATATGGTTGATTCGTCACCGTCGCCACTGGAATCAGTGCCTGTGTCTGGGTCTGTGTCGACCGACTGAGGCAAAGGGCGTTTTACAGCCCCTGACGGTGTTTGAGGCGCCTGGACAGGCACTAACTGATTGTCCGGCCGTCTCATGTCGTCAAACGACTGCTTTAGCGTGTTGACACTATCCCGTAATTCCATAAATAAAGGCATCCATTCTGGTGTCGACCCCCTAGGAGGTGACATCCCCATATTTGGCAATTGCTCCGCCTCCACACCAATATCGTCCTCATACATGTCGACACACACGTACCGACACACAGCAGACACACAGGGAATGCTCTTAACGAAGACAGGACCCCACTAGCCCTTTGGGGAGACAGAGGGAGAGTTTGCCAGCACACACCAAAAGCGCTATATATGACAGGGATAGCCTTATAATAAGTGCTCCCTGTATAGCTGCTTTTATAATATAATTTTTGCCACTATTTTGCCCCCCCTCTCTTGTTTTACCCTGTTTCTGTAGTGCAGTGCAGGGGAGAGACCTGGGAGCCGTCCTGACCAGCGGAGCTGTGTAAGGAAAATGGCGCTGTGTGCTGAGGAGATAGGCCCCGCCCCTTTTCCGGCGGGCTCGTCTCCCGCTCTTTAGTGTATTCTGGCAGGGGTTAAATATCTCCATATAGCCCCCGGAGGCTATATGTGAGGTATTTTTTAGCCAAATAGGTTTTCATTTGCCTCCCAGGGCGCTCCCCTCCCAGCGCCCTGCACCCTCAGTGACTGCCGTGTGTAGTGTGCTGAGAGGAAAATGGCGCACAGCTGCAGTGCTGTGCGCTACCTTTAGAAGACTGAGGAGTCTTCTGCCGCCGATTCTGGACCTCTTCATGTTTCAGCATCTGCAAGGGGGCCGGCGGCGAGGCTCCGGTGACCATCCAGGCTGTACCTGTGATCGTCCCTCTGGAGCTGATGTCCAGTAGCCAAGAAGCCAATCCATCCTGCACGCAGGTGAGTTCACTTCTTCTCCCCTAAGTCCCTCGTTGCAGTGATCCTGTTGCCAGCAGGACTCACTGTAAAATAAAAAACCTAAGCTAAACTTTCTCTAAGCAGCTCTTTAGGAGAGCCACCTAGATTGCACCCTTCTCGGCCGGGCACAAAAATCTAACTGAGGCTTGGAGGAGGGTCATAGGGGGAGGAGCCAGTGCACACCACCTGATCGGAAAGCTTTACTTTTTGTGCCCTGTCTCCTGCGGAGCCGCTATTCCCCATGGTCCTTTCAGGAACCCCAGCATCCACTAGGACGATAGAGAAATATAGTTTATTAGACTATATTATGTGTTTTTTTGCCATGTTAAGGTACTCTAATTGCAGCCCAGGGCGCCCCCCCCCCCAGCGCCCTGCACCCATCAGTGACCGGAGTATGTGGTGTGCATGGGGAGCAATGGCGCACAGCTGCAGTGCTGTGCGCTAACTTAATGAAGACCGGAGTCTTCAGCCGCCGATTTTCTCCTCGGAATCTTCCGTCTTCTGGCTCTGCAAGGGGGACGGCGGCGCGGCTCCGGGACCGGACGACCGAGGCTGGGCCTGTGTTCGATCCCTCTGGAGCTAATGGTGTCCAGTAGCCTAGAAACCCAAGCTAGCTGCAAGCAGGTAGATTCGCTTCTCTCCCCTAAGTCCCTCGTAGCAGTGAGTCTGTTGCCAGCAGATCTCACTGAAAATAAAAAACCTAATAAATACTTTCTTTACTAGGAGCTCAGGAGAGCCCCTAGTGTGCAACCAGCTCGAGCCGGGCACAGATTCTAACTGGGGTCTGGAGGAGGGGCATAGAGGGAGGAGCCAGTGCACACCAGATAGTACCTAATCTTTCTTTTAGAGTGCCCAGTCTCCTGCGGAGCCAGTCTATTCCCCATAGTCCTTACGGAGTACCCAGCATCCACTAGGACGTCAGCGAAATAAAGGGAACACTTAAACAACACAATGTAACTACAAGTCAATCATACTTCTGTGAAATCAGACTGTCCACTTAGGAAGCAACACTGATTGACAATCAATTTCACATGCTGTTGTGCAAATGGAATAGACAACAGGTGGAAATTATAGGCAATTAGCAAGACACCCCCAATAAAGGAGTTGTTCTGCAGGTGGTGACCACAGACCACTTCTCAGCTCCTATGCTTTCTGGCTGATGTTTTGGTCACTTTTGAAAGCTGGTGGTGCTTTCACTGTAGTGGTAGCATGAGACAGAGTCTACAACCCACACAAGTGGCTCAGGTAGTGGAGCTCATCCAGGATGGCACATCAATGCGAACTGTGGCAAGAAGGTTTGCTGTGTCTGTCAGCGTAGTGTCCAGAGCATGGAGGCGCTACCAGGAGACAGGCCAGTACATCAGGAGACGTGGAGGAGGCCGGAGGAGGGCAACAACCCAGCAGCAGGACCGCTACCTCCGCCTTTGCGCAAGGAGGAACAGGAGGAGCACTGCCAGAGCCCTGCAAAATTACCTCCAGCAAGCCACAAATGTGCATGTGTCTACTCAAACGATCAGAAACAGACTCCATGAGGGTGGTATGAGGGCCCGAAGTCCACAGGTGGGGGTTGTGCTTACAGCCAAACACCGTGCAGGACGTTTGGCATTTGCCAGAGAACACCAAGATTGGCAAATTCGCCACTGGCGCCCTGTGCTCTTCACAGATGAAAGCAGGTTCTCACTGAGCACATGTGACAAACATGACAGAGTCTGGAGACGTCAAGGAGAACGTTATGCTGCCTGCAAACATCCTCCAGCATGACCGGTTTGGTACTGGGTCAGTAATGGTGTGGGGTGGCATTTCTTTGGGGGGCCGCATAACCCTCCATGTGCTCGCCAGAGGTAGCCTGACTGCCATTAGGTACAGAGATGAGATTCTCGGACCCCTTGTGAGATGATATGCTGGTGCGGTTGGCCCTGGGTTCCTCCTAATGCAAGACAATGCTAGACCTCATGTGGCTGGTGTGTGTCAGCAGTTCCTGCAAGACGAAGGCATTGATGCTATGGATTGGCCTGCCCGTTCCCCAGACCTGAAGCCAATTGAGCACATCATGTCTCGCTCCATCCACCAACGCTACGTTGCACCACAGACTGTCCAGGAGTTGGAGGATGCTTTAGTCCAGGTCTGGGAGGAGATCCCTCAGGAGACCATCCGCCACCTCATCAGGAGCATGCCCAGGCATTATAGGGAGGTCATACAGGCACGTGAAGGCCACATACACTACTGAGCCTCATTTTGACTTGTTTTAAGGACATTACATCTAAGTTGGATCAGCCTGTAGTGTGTTTTTCCACTTTAATTTTGAGTGCGACTCCAAATCCAGACCTCCATGGGTTAATACATTTGATTTCCATTGATAATTTTTGTGTGATTTTGTTGTCAGCACATTCAACTATGCAAAGAACAAAGTATTTAATAAGATTATTTCATTATTTCATTCAGATCAAGGATGTGTTGTTTAAGTGTTCCCTTTATTTTATATATATATATATATATATATATATATATATATATATATATATATATATATATATATATATATATATATATATATATATATATATATATATATACATACATACACACATACATACACACATTTCTTTCAGATAATTAGCAGGACCACCAAGAATAGTCTTACATTTTATTGCATTAACATGAATAGTGTGGAGATACCAGATGTGCAGTGGTGTTAAGCTGAGACAGCCATAGGATTAAGAGCAGTGATTATAATACATAATACACACATTATATACAGTGGTGGCCAAAATTGCGGACACTTTCTGAAAAGTTTTTCAACTTCAAATGCTTAAAAAAAACTGTTACACTTCATGCAGTGCAATGATTCATATATCATATGAAAGGAAATTTAATGCTGAATTCAACACAATAAACAGAGGTCAAATATTTGCATTACAAGGGAAATTATGCAGTGAAAACAACACTTAGTGTGAAAATCCCTGTGTACTTATGATGTCACTGTCCTATCAGTATTTCGTTGGGTATCCTTTATTGTTCAAGACAGCAGGACAGCGACGTGGCATTGAGCCAAACAATGTTTGCAGCCCTTCCTTCTTTATTATGTGGTGCCAATGTGAGACATTGGCACCACATAATTATTTATGCGAGACAATTGTAGCCTCAATTAATTCTCTTTTATTGGATGGACGCCTCAGATGTACAAGTTTTTTCAAACGGAACCACAAATGTTCTATGGGGTTCAGGTCTGGGCTGTTTCCTGGCCATCCCAGCACCTGTATGTCATTCTCCTTGAACCACTGTTTGCATATCCGTGCAGTGTGGCAGGGAGCTGAATCCTGCTGGGGAAAAAATGGGGCATTATCTGGAAAAAGATCCATGATAGAAGGTAGAAGTTTTCGTTGTAGGATGGTGTCAATGTACTTTCTGCTATTCAGTGTGCCATCTAGGACATGAAGGCGGCATCTGCTGTCATACATGCCCAGATCATAACACTTGTAGGATTCTTTGTTGTCGCTTGAATGCAATCTGGATGTACCTCTTCCCCGATGCGACGTCTCACATATTTTCTCCCATAACTACCATATATCGATATCTTAGTTTCGTCACTCCATATCACTTGTTTCCCCTGACCTTCTGTCCATGCAATGTGTTCTTTTGCCCATTGTATTCGTTTCTGCCGCCGCTTTTTATTCAAGAATGGCTTTTTTCGGGGAATTCTACCTTTTAGGCCAACCTCCATTAGTCTTCTCTGTACCGTTCTTGCACTGACAAAGACACCAGCTGCACTCAGTTCACTGCTAATGGCCGCAGATCACATCCATCTGTCCCTGATGCAAATTGGTTTTATTCTCCTATCAACAGCTGTTGTGCACTTTTTCCGGCCTTTTTTTTTTTTTTGTATAGATTGTGTTTCCTGATAGCGTAAACAAAACTTTCATACTCCTGATGTCACATTCCCACCAACTTCTCTTGCAATTGCTTCATACGAAAGACCATTTTCACGTAACACCACAATCCTGGATTTCTTCCTGGGTGACCAGTCACCACTTTGTCTGGACGACATTGTTGTATTAATTTTTTATACCATCAATAGCACTAAACAATACACACAAACATCCAACCGTAATTGCACTTCAGTAACCAACTTTAGTCTGCAAAATGAACCAGCCAAACTGACCTTTCCCACCTTTGAACATGACCTTGCACCTGCTCATAAACGACAGCTGACTGGTCCTCAGAACGATGATTCTGATTGGCTGGTAGTAGCTGTTACTACAATCCGCTTCTTAAATCTCACACATCTGTGCTTCTTTGTCTGACTGAAAGTAGCATAACTTCCCTTGTCTCTGTTTATTGTGTTGAATTCAGCATTACATTTCCTTTCATTTGATATACGAATCATTGCACATCGTGAAGTGAAACAGTTTTTATAAGCAAAGTTGAAAACATTCAAATTTCAAAATGTGTCCGCAATTTTGTGTGTGTATATGTATATATAGGGGTCGATTCTATTCGGCAACTAATGAATAGCGCCGGGAATTAGCTCCCGACGCTATTCAATTCAGCAATTGTTACGTCGGCGATGGCCCGTTCTCGTCGACAAAACAGGTTGAATTGTCGGGAGAACGGGCATTCTCCGACTTAACTCTACGGCGCGAGGCAGATTCCCGACAGAATCAGCCTTGCGCCGGCCGCGAGGCAGCACTTTTGTCGGGTTTTTTCTCTCATCCCCCGGGGATGAGAGAAGAATTCCCGACAATTGCAGGTAATTAGTTGCTGAATTGAATAGCGTCGGGAGCTAATTCCCGGCGCTATTCATTAGTTGCCGAATAGAATCGACCCCATAGATTCTAATAACAAGTAATAGCAGGAGATGTGTCAGCGGGTACTTGAGTTGAATTAACTGCACATACCACAGATACCCAGCTTTGTTTTAATTTCTAGTTTCCCTTGAAAACTGCACAGAACAAGGTCAGTGTATAACCACAGTAGAAATGCTAAGCTGGACTATTAATTTGCAAAAGGTGTATTGATCCGAACAAGTAGTAACCTACTTCTTTTTTCCAGAATGGATAGAACAAATGTACTGATGGATAAAGCCTTCATTCAAGGCTGCTTTTTGCTATTTTGGAAAGGTGGACTGATGACAAGGCAAAACCAATGTATTTATTGGGGAGTGTTTAAAAAAAAAAAAAAAAAACACTTTTAGTAAACTTTCATTAGAAAGAAGAGCAATCTTGTGAAGATTTTATTTGATATGTTATGACGTATAAAATGGTATTTGTGTGGGTATTCCATAACCAAATTACTGATATGGATTATGTAATGTGACCTGCCCATAAAGTGCCAAACTAGGTTCATCACAGGGAGTATTAAAAGCTTAAAACTCGTTAAAAGGTCAAGTATAAACACAATTTGACACACACATTTACCTTTTATAATGTATGGAAAGACTATAGGGCCATACTGACGGGGAGATTTCTCCAGAGATGTGTGCAGTGCGGTCTAGCACAGACCGCTCTGCACACATCTCTTCCCCCGATCAGCACAGTGTGATGTGCTGAGCGAGGGGGGGGAGGGGGGGGAACGCTCATTTCACCCAGCGGTGAAATGAGCGACCTGCTAGATTGTGCAATCTAGCACCGGCGATAGCGACGCGCATCACTGTCGCCGGCACCCCTACATACGGAGCGATGTTCTAAGCAACCTAGTCAGAGTGCTTAGATATGAGCTAAACATCGCTCCATGTATACCGCCCTTATGACTGCGAGACAATTTGGAAACAAAAAGGATTGTTTGGAACTAAACGATTAGAGGGACGTGTATACGATGTATATCAGACATTTTCAGCATCTGAATTGGTCTAGTCATTAGCATCGTTAGGCAAAATTTTATAGTGTGTATCCAACTTTACTCCTGAAAGCTGTTAAGCTAGGTACACACTATACAGTTATCTGTCCATTCTGGCTGGCTGGGATGAAAATCTGGTAATGTATGGAAGCAAATGGCAATAGATCATTTGCTCTCAAATGCTGGAAAATGGACAAAAACCACCTCCCGTACACACAGCATGATGCCATCGGCTGTGCTGCAGGGCCGACACGATAGGTCTATGAAAGACGGCGTTCACAGACATATCGTTGGTACATACTGGCCGATGGACCAGCGATATATCGGCCTCTAAATTGAACGGCACATATATTGGTCAATGTGTATGCAACTTATAACCCTTTCACACAGCCTGACACGGGAGCTCCAGGGTGCGACCCACCTCAGGCACGCCGTCGCTGTCTGCAACCCGGCACATTGCCGGGTTGGTGATGGCGCTTGGAGATCATCGCCCGTACAAACAGTGAACAGGAAACGGGTCGCATCGACCTGGCTCCCGTTCATACCGCACAGCGAGCTGGGTTGAACACGAGTTCTACCCTGCTTGCTACCAGGGTTGAAATTCCAGGTCGCTCGACCCGGGATTTTAACCCTGGCTCCTTTCAGATCGCACATGAACACGGGTTATGCGCGCTCATGTGCCAATAACCCGTGTTCATAGCTGGCGGTCTCAAAGGGGTATAAATATCCAGCCCACCCATGTGCAACCTTTTACGTTTAGCTTAGGACTAGAACAAAAACTTGCCAATCAGATGACCATAACGCTCACAGTAACGGTAGTATTTCAGGAAATACATGATGAAAACAATAACCTAGCCCAGTGGTTCCCAAACTATGTGCCTAGGCACCCTGGGGTGCCTCGGGACACTTGCAGGGGTGCCTTGGATTGGTGGTCCAGGATCTATTCAAACTATTATTGGTCAAAGTAATAGACAAAACCAGTGCTGGTGGCTGCCAATTTTAAAATATGAGGACAAACAGAAGCAAATATTGTCCCACAACACACTAAAGAAACTAATGATGACAAAAACATAATTTACTTATTGTTTACTAAAAATGTTTTGACCTAGGGGTGCCATGAAAAAATTCTGATACTCTGGAGTGCCATGATTAAAAAAAAAAAAGTTTGGGAACCACTGACCTAGCCTCTCATGTCATTGTTTAATGCTGCCCATACACCTAAAGATTAAGGGGTACATTTACTAAGTAGTGATAAGAGCGGAGAAGTGAGCCAGTGGAGAAGTTGCCCATGGCAACCAATCAGTACTGAAGTAACATCTATAATTTGCATACTATAAAATGATACAGAGCTGCTGATTGGTTGATGGGGAAATATATCCACTAGCTCACTTCTCCGCTCTTATCACTGCTTAGTAAATGTACCCCTTAGTCAGATCTGGACGGTTGGAATGAAAACCTGGGAATGGATGAGCGAAAATTACAGTTGGCCACTTGCTCCTAAATGCCATAAAACTGACAAAAACAGACGTGAATTTAACAGATTAGTCTGATTGACCATTTTTGGCTGTTTTCCAGTGTTCGGGAGCAAATGGTCAATTGTCATTTGCTCTCATCCATTACTAGATTTTCATTCCAACCAGCCAGATCTGACAATAAATCTGTAGGTGTATGGCCAGCTTAAGTTACAGAATAGCTTCATATGATATAGGCAAATCCATGAACCGCATCGAGTTGGCTAATAGGAGCAGCATGGTTGCACAGTGCCTAGCAATGCTGTCTTACAAAGCATTAGTTTGATAAGTTTGATTCCTAACCTCATCGGTGTGCTTGTTTTCCATGTGCTTGCATGGGTTTCCGGTGGGACTTTCAGTGTCCTCTCACGCTCAAAAAACATATGGATAGGTTAATCGGCTGCTGAATAAAGTGTATTGTATTGTGTATTAATATGTTAGGGAATTTGGAAAGTAAGCCCTTTGCTTGGGACTGCTAGGAGTGAAAAGTATTCTCTGCAGAGTATAAATAAATGAGTATAACAAATGTATTAACAATAGACTCGTTAACGCTGAAAGATCAAGTAGTCAAAAACAAATATAAAACAATGTTGTAAGCGCAAAAGCTTGTAGAATCTAAAGTTCCTTTCTAAGCAACTTTTGCAAAACAACTTTAGCACAATTGTAGCAGTTTGATGATTAACAGCTATTGCTTGCCAGCCAAAGATGAACTTTCTACTTACAGATACTGTTGTTTTGACCAATCTTGATCTAAAAACAATACCTCATGCTAACAAAACAAGAACAGACCACCAATATATCGTAACAATACCAACATAATAAATAAGGCCGTGTAACCAAATAGAAAGCTACTAGTATACACCATGCATTGTGTTTTGTGTTCTCTGAACAGTGTATGACGTGGGACCATTAACATTCAGAGAAGCTATCTAGCCACTTCATCTTACACAGCAATTAGCCATGTCTAACACCTTAACAGCAAAATGACTGACTTTATTACACTGGACTTGGAAATCCAGCTTCTTCCCTGACTGTATAGGATTAACCTCAGAACACAAACCAGTGATAGTTTACCATGCAGCACCTCCAACAAGATAGATACAGACACACATTATATAAGGCACACTCAGATTGTGTACTGTCAGGAATAAAGGCTAGCCCCTGCACAGCATACATGCAATGATCACAGCCCATGTATGTGTATGCACACACAGGCAATGCTACACCTGGGCAGTACATCGGTACACAACACGAGGCGCAGGAAGCACAGCACATTCAGGGCCAGCATCACTATGAGGCGATAACTACTCACAGGCTGGTGATTCCCTCCGGTAAAGGAACCGCATGGAGCCGGCCCAGCCTTCTCCGGCTGCAGTCCAGCATTCTCCCTTCACACACACAGGGAGCCGGGCAGGAGGTATCCGAGGCCGCGGCCCCCAGCGCCAGCAGTAGGAGGAACCCCCCGCCGAGCCGCACGGCACACGCCATCTTATCTCCCTCTGGCTCCCAGGGCCCTCACAGTGGAACGGCCAGGCCAGCGATACAGCGGAGTCCCTGGGCAGTACGGTGCGGCCCAATATCGCTGCCTGCTCCCCGATTCTCCGTAGTATCGCTTGCAGCTTCAACAACCAGCTACCCCGTTCTCCCGTGCCGTGCGTATTGACGTCACGCACTCACAGGAAAAGTCCATGCGCCATCTTGGTTATGGGCATATGAGGGAAAACTGTATCAAAATGATTCAAGGGATTAATGCGGTGCTTACGTTTTCTGTACATCGTTTAACTTAATTACATGTAATCTATGCTTCAATAACGCTTGCGACCTTGCTTTTTACCTACATTTGTAGTGACTTAGATATTTAGACCACGCCCCTACCTGACCACGCCCATTCATTCGAATGTTAGTTTTAACCTTTGTGATTATGTCGCCAAATTTTTGTTGGCAGAGCCTGTGTTTAACCTCGATGGTAGAAAACTATTCAAAGGGAAACCGATAGTTTCATTCACTGATGGTCACCTCTTCACTATGCCAGACTAAGCTGCTTTACAATGAAAACATGGGGGCGGGGCTCTATGTAACAGCATGATGTAGACACAAAAAGAAAACTATCGGGAGCTCTCAACCATTGATGGGAGAGAACCACTGGGTCTTTGCCATCAATAGGAGCACTATCAGTCATTATCCATCAATGGTTTTTAATCATCGATGGTCGATGGCCAACCTTAATCAGCAGATGTCATCATTTTTAAAGATATATCTCCTTTATTTGTTAGGAATTTGTTCTCCAATAATTTCACTGCTGAATAGATTTTTTTTTAACCAGGGTTATTTTTGTGGCGGAATGGTCTGGAAAGCCATTCTTGAAGCTCTTTTGAAAAAATGCAGTCATCATGAATGGCATTCCGGAACCTCCTGCCAGCGCCATCAAGTTTGGTTTTGTTGTGGTCGGGTGAGGGGATGAGAGAGGAACACAGTGTATTCCTAACCCCCGCTTCCCCCACATTGTCTTTGGAGTGCCTTAGGCTGCGGAGGCGCCTGCCTGCTCCTGTGTAAAAAGGCCCTCCAAAAATGGCTGCCGCGTATCAGGAGAAAGATGCTAAATGTTATGCTTCACCTCTAGCGTCTATCAGTGAAAGAGCAGGGAACTCTGGCGCCAGTGGGAGAAGTTGCAGGCATGCATCTTCTCCCATGAAACCCCTAACAACAAGCATGAAAACCTTGGCAACGAGCAGGAGACCACTGGCAGTGACCAGGAAACCCCTGAAAATGAGAATAAAACCACTGTCAATGAGCATAAAACCCCTTGCAAACAAGCAGGAGACCCCTGGCAACAAGCTGGTAACCCCTGACAATGAGCATGAAACTCTTGGTAATAAGTAGGAGACCCCTGGCAACGAGCTAGAAACCCCTGCCAAGGAGCATGAAACTGTAATTACCAAATTGCTTTCTAACAAATATTTAAAATGCCCGCTCTAATATATACTGTAGACGCCAGGCGCATCTTATTACCATATACGATAAAAGTGCACTGTACGTCGCAAAAACACTGCATCCCATAAGAGAAAACAATGCACCCACATATTATCTGAGTTCCAAAGCTCATTGATGTATATATTTGTTATTAAAAGGATATGTATTCAATATATCACAATGTACAGTATACATATAGTTACATGGTTACAATTTATACAGTAAGCAGTTAATACAAACTAAATCAAATACATACAGTTACAGGCCAGCAAATACATCACCATATCTTTCTCATATAAAGTCTTCCCTCCATATCACTCTCTCTCTCTGTAAAATCATGTAGGCACTGGTCTGGCAGCACCTCCATCATCGTCTGGGACAAAACAGCAACTAACTCTCTAAGTCCTAGAAACTGCCTATATCACTCAGTGGAAGTTTTCAGTCTGTTGATTTCGGTCTCCTTCTATTGGTCCAGAGGCCAGACCTCTCAAGTACTCAACGGCTCATTGGTCAGAGTGAGGGCTTTTGTCCTGTGTTGCTAGCACATGTGTCTGCCCCCATGGCCATGCTGTGGAACTAGTTTCAAGTCTTCAAAAGATCTTTTGTTCACTTTAGAATTTTGGCTCATATTCCTTCATTTAATCATAACTATTTGTTGCAATGAGCTACAACTTAATAACAAGTATCAAATTGATATACACATTAATCTGGTTGCTTTAATACCAAATACGACATGCCTATCTTGCTCTGCACCAATAATACACATACATGACGTTACTTCATTTTATCAGTTTAAATGATTATGATGTCTGGCGCTTGATATTATTATAATTATGTGCTGTATGAAATATGTGTCGAATCCATCTCTGTGGCATGTCTGTGTAAATGTGTATGTTACCATATATTGCTGTGCTCGCTGCGCATATTTGCAAGCATAGCGACTTATAATGTGTGGAGTCTGTATGTTCTCTCTATGTAATATTTTTTACTTTGACAGTCCACCCTTTGGCAGTAAACAATAACTGCCATAAATTATTAACATAAGAAAAATATTTCAGACAATAATCGGTGACCTAGACACAAGTATATATTCATTTCGCAAATCAGATGTTTGACCATATTTGAGAAAGACAGGGAGGAGGACGAGACATCCTCTATATGCACTCGGCGGTCACAGGGACCACTGGTTGGGTGTGGGACAACATTAAACCTATAGGGTATGCTGGGACAGTGCTTTGGCCTATAATGTCTGATTTGGATGAACATTTCACACATACATGTACCTACGTCTTTGTACACTGATGTTCGGATTCGATTGGGGTTCTGCTGGGTAGATAAAGAAGACACAAACAAATCGTGAAAGTGACATAAAATTTGAATGACCTACATATTCCTATCATTTTTTGAACATTGTTTCCATTTCTGGAACGTATTATAGGTCTGTTTAATAATTGAACAAGGGTTATAAGTAGTGTCCTTCCTAAATAACATAAACCTTCGGAGTTCGGGGAGAGCCACTCATAAACCTTTCTTCCACATATATTAATGAGCTCTTTATCTGCAATGTGTGAATAGCCATTGTCTGATTGTTCCTGATTACCTCCCAATTTCCAGAAATTGGTGAAATTTAAACATACCAAGGATTTATCTATGGTACTGGTGGATCTTAAGGCTAGGGGGTCTAGTTATATTATACTCTTTGTCTATCAGTCCCCTCCCCCTTCCGTGTAATTCAAATACCTCAGCTAACTCTAAAAAAAATATGGCACTAATCCTGCATCTTTTCGTTTTAGAGGTACCTGTGAGCACATCCAACATTCTGTTTGGTTTAAGACCTTACCCACTAGTGAGTGGTAATCACTCAAGGGATGTCTGTCACCTTATTGCTAGACTGACATCTCTGGATGCTCTCATCTTCAAATATGGTGTCACAATAACTACAAAATACAGTATTCCTCAGACAATAGCCTCCGAACTCCATAAATACTAGACCTTTGATTTTTCTCTGGCTTTAACAAACTGATTGGCTAATCCTGGGATCCTATAAGGAAATCACTCCTTCCTCCAGAACCAGTTCCAGTCCCACACTCGACTCCTCATAAAAAAACCTTGCAAAAATAGAATGTCCTGAAAAAAAAATGTTTGTCAGCAGGAAAGAGAGAAAAGAGAAATAGAACAAAACAACTCTTGTCCATAGCAAATCAATTACAATGACTGGTCTTTCTGCAATCCTTTAGTATGCTCAGGTAGTGTTCAACAGTGCCGCCTCTCAGTCTTCACGGAACAGACTCTCTGGTGATACTTTTGTGATCTCACTCCATTTACGAGTTCCTTCCGGACTACCGACTTTCCTGCAATGGGAATCGTGGGTTCACTACGGCTGGCCGGCGGTCGGGCTCCCGGCGATCAGCATCCCGGCGCCGGGAGCCCGACCGCCGGCTTACCGACAGCGTGGCGAGCGCAAATGAGCCCCTTGCGGGCTCGCTGCGCTCGCCACGCTACGGGCACGGTGGCGCGCTACGCGCGCCACACTATTTTATTCTCCCTCTATGGGGGTCGAGGACCCCCACGAGGGAAAATAAGTGTCGGTAAGCCGGCTGTCGGGCTCCCGGCGCCGGTATACTGAGCGCCGGGAGCCCGACCGCCGGCATACAGAAGACCACCCGGGAATCGTGGACCCAAGTCTCTCTTTCGGCTACTTTCACTGGGATAGTGCTGTCAACAAAACTTGGTACGGTCCTTCCCACCTGTCTATTAGGCAACCTGAGCATAAGAACAATCACACAGTCTCTTGGTTCACAATCAAGACAGTTAGTATTTGGCATACCAGCAATCAACAGTTTCAAGTTCTTTTGTCAAGTTCTCAAATGCTGGCTCATCTCAATAAAGTACTGTACTGTCACCTCATTGGTGTATTTCTGATCATTGTGCGGATCAATCATGACATGAGGTTGTCTTCCAAAAAAAAACAAAAAGACACAAATACCAAAACAAAAACAAATTTCGAAGAGGGTGATTCGTTAAGTGAAGATCTGGGAGTGCTTCCGATGCTACATTATACTAGTGGCAGTATCTATGATCACAATAGTCCAATTCCAAGTTTTGCTCCTACTTCTAGGGGTACCATTATCTACACACAAATTTCTGCGCAATTTTTCTTTGCGGTAAACACAGCAGCATTCGTGGCGGCAGGAAATGCCTCTACCCAGTTTGAGAAAACATCAGTGCTGTCAAAGTCGAAAAATATTGCAGAACACACAGCACGTACAAACTGCACACACATGCCCACTGCGCGTGCACTTGTTCTGCCGTGCGTGCACATATCCGCAATTTGCATATGGTCGCTCCCGCGGTCCTGCGCATCGGTGCGTGGTATGGGTATTTACGGCAGAGTTTATGTACGCATGGAGAGCCATCAAAACACATTACATATTTAATCCAAATAGTGCACATTGTACACATAGTCTCCTTGCACCACATCAGAAAGTTATAGCTGTTTAAATGGTTGCAGAACAAAGGGATTCACCTTTAAAGGATAAGAGGGGACAGACTAAGGTTATAAGGTGGTATTTGGTATCCAGCTGTAGAGTATTTTAAGGGTAACATTCCAGTGTTGGTCTGCGGAAGATCGCATGTTCCTGCGGAAAGTTATGTGCAGAAGCAGAATATAGATATAAACTGTATTTACTGTATATTATGCATGCGGCGGGAATCCAGAGGAGACCACCCACAAGAGCAGTTGAGAAAGACATCGCCTACCTTTTCAAATCAACCTATGACCTCTCCTGTACTGTAAAAGTGCATTCCTGTGTCCAATGGACAAAGGGATTACAGTATCCATTGTATTGCTTTTGGAAGAATTGTATAAATAAAGCCTGCTGCAGCCCGGCCAGACACAAGACTCACAACGTTATCTATATGATGACGGAGGACCGAACCGGGAAGTGCACGCGAATATACTCACGTATGTACATTGACCTGTATCCATTATTCTGTTATATATATTGTCTTGTATTGTAGTGTATAATTTGTATTGTAAATCCCCCCTGTAAACCCAGCGGTAAAATCACAATTGGTGTCGTGTGCTCATTGCCCTGCTAAGGTTTAAATTGTATTATTATTATTGCATTGCATTGCTGTAGAAGGTTTAAAGTGTATCTGTAAGTGTGTACGCGCTGTGAGTACTTTGTACCGTCAGCGCGGCGTGTGTACGCAAAGTCCGTACACTGTACAGGACTCTGTACGCTAATAGCGTAAAAGGTGCGTAGAGTGTGAATTAAGTATAGCGGCCGCAGCGGCTAAAGGTTTAAAGTGTATTTAAGGTATAGCTTTTATTCCTGTAAAGATAATCAACATTATCAGTGCACACCAATACATAACAATAATTCCTAAAGGGTGTTAACTGTACAAAGTCGTTGTGTGTTTGCACTGTAGGGTATCATGAGCATAACTCCAAAAAAAAAAAAACATCTCTAGAGGAGAGAAAGAAGAAGAAAATGAAAAAGAAAATGTCAGGTTTGCCATTCACCAACAGGCATATCAGTGTCTATACAAAATTTCCCTTCACCAGTATTCTCATCCTTCCTCCACCCTTTGTGCATGACAAGGCACACTGCAGTAATACTGGTGTCATCCTGCTGTTGGGATATACTGGGTTTGGGCAGAAACTCTGAAGGACCTAGGCATGTGGAGTTTGAACTGTAATTGGGTACATGTATTGTACCACCCTGTGTGAACACAAAAGATGAAGAGGAAACTGTGGAGAAACAGAATAGAGGTTGGTGACAGATGAGTTTGTAGAGGTGGAGAAGATTTTACTAAAATGACAACTGGATTGGGCACTACGGGGAAGTGATTCTCTACTTGGTCTACTCCCCTTAAAAAAAATCTTTGTTTGTTGTATCGCTATTGGGACTATCCCAGCCATCAATCCAGTGTCCTGTCCATCCTAAGTTCATAGGGAACCCGGTATCTGTGAGATAATTTCCTCTACCTGTGATGGACATGCATCTAGAAAAAGTGAAATGTAACATTAGTCTTCGTGGGTGTCTAACATACTTTGTACTTCCTGAGCGGGAGCACATTATATGTATATCATATCTAACAAAGCTCCTGTTAAGTTAATTAGGGGCCATTTCTGCTAGGAAAAAAAAGCAAAAGTTTAGAGGCCCCATCTTAACCCCAGCAAGTTTTGTCAAAGGGTAATGTTGCATTTATTTTGTTCTTTTCATTAGCCGAATCTGTGTTTTCTATATGGCTTATGATTCCTTACTATATGTCCCTTGGTCCCGTCTATGTGTTTAATAATGTGGCTTGTGTTTTCTTTCTATGGGGTCTATATTGACTATGTGTCTTACTACTCCTACAATCTCTGGCAAAATGCCCTTCCTTCCTACAGGTGTAACATATTATTGACCTTGACTTACCATTAGGGATCTGGGGTTTGGACTGATGGGTCTTTCCTGTATGTGCCTGTATACTTACCATCCTCAATCTCTCCTGCTGTTGTTCTCTGCGCCTAGCAATATTCTTGGGATGTTTAATAGCACACTCTCTAAGATTAGCTACTGTGACCCCTTTCCAATTTGGCAAAGAAGTCTGCACCCGGACCCTCAATGCCTTATTGAGCCCGTCCATTAGCACATAGACAGCCACCTCCCATTTGCCGAATTAGTGTTTACCAGTGATCTTATCCAGACGGAGAGTTTTCTATTACTGCAAAAGAAAAAAAAGAAAAAATTTAACAAGCTTCTAGGTCATGCAAAGTATTCATTCAATCCTTCTTATCCCGTATTAAGGGTCTGTACATGGTCCAACAAACATTTCCGAGCTCATCTTGACTAGGGGCATTACTAGGAATGAATACTTCTTATATGGTAACTAAAAGAAATACCCGGGGGTTACCCTGTCTCTGTCCGCTTTCCTACTGGCAAATACTAATGTGCGGACAGGTTTTTCTCCATTTCTGACGTTAATTTCTTGATTTTTATTTTATTTTTGGGTTTTACTATATATGTACACGAATGATACCATACTTACCAGTTCCACTGGTCTCAGCCACTTACCCTGCAGGCTACTGCTCTTCTTTTACCGGTTGGATACTCCTCTGAGTGCATGAGAGATGGATGAAACCAATCAGGTCGCCTTCTCCTCCTAAATAAAACTTCAACATTCATTAGTACATATATAGGTTACAGTCATATTTTTCATATTTTTATTATTTTCTATAGTTTGTATGCTGGCCGTAACTGCTTCCACATCTACATATGGCGGTGTACTTGCATTCTCTTTTTCTTCCTACTTGTTTATTGTTGCTACAAGTTCAAATAGTTCTTATATTTCCATTCTTATCTTTTATGACTTTGGTTAGACATACCACCTGCAATACCTTAGGATCAAACTCACCAACCCCTCTTGCTGCCACAGGTTTAAACAATTTGTATGTCTGACCCTTTGTTTTCTGGATTTAATCAGACATATTTTAATCTTTACGTTCTGTAACACCTCTGATTCAAAGCTACCCATCTTTGGGAATGGGGCTCTATCTTATGCAGTCATATGAACCCACTCATTGCAAAAAGCCTCCGTGTGTGAACCATATTTTTCACACATAATAAGCCTTGCTGACCCTTTCGGCCGCAATTCTGACCTTCTCGATCCCAACTCTTCAGCCTGAACCCTAGCTACCAAACGCCCACTGCTTGTGCAATTGGATCCCATTGTGGACTTTTTGCCAATAAACGCAATCCCCAATGCACACTGCAAATAGATGGTGAAAGACACCTAGCGCTTCCACTCGCTCCTTCTCCGCTGACGTACCACGACTCACTCCAATAGTGACCACCGCGTACCCAGTGAGGCCCTAACTAGCTTCTATTCACTGGAAGTTTTAGGAGTAACTTACCTCTTCCAGCGAATATCCGCCGTTGAAGATTTTCCTGAGAGAGACCAGCGAAAACTTCCCTTTTTGACTTACACAAATCACGCTTGCGTATGCTCTACACAGCGTTAATAATACTGTGATTTTACACAAAAGCTCGTAAAAGGGGTATCAAGTTGTGCTATGTATCGCACCCACAAACATGCGGTCCAATCGCACAGCGTATAGGTACTTGTTACCTATCCGCCCTACGACCACTGAAACCGAATCACAAGCTGCGAAACCTCAGCCGGAGCGTAATACAAAACCTTTAAACTTCAATTCACAATTTCTATACATCTGCACAATGCACAATTCTATATCACGCTCCTCTCCAAATCACCTCACGATTTGCGTATTATCTCTACCTTTATTAACGTCAGTCAGCCGCCTCACGCCACCAAGTCTCCACTCACTTGGTGTACCCACGGGACCCGAATTTCCGGGGTTCAAATCCTCTCACTCCGCTTTCACTCACTCAAATACACCTTGTTTTTCTTTTCTGTACAGAAAATTGTTTACTCCCTTTAGGTCAGTAGCTTTATTCCAGAGGTGCTTACAGTTTTTAAACTAAATTTTAGAGTAATCTGCTTTTGAAATCGGATAGTTATGTGCTATTGTATTAAATGTCTACTATCCCACCTTAATTGGACAAATATCGTGTGCTTTGTACTTAGCGTCCGCACTCCTATGCAACCTTGTGTAAACACGCGACCGTGCATGCCTTTTATGCCGCGTGTGCGACCCTGTACTTTGTCCGTACTACGTGTACAACGTACGTCCGCAATTCAACAAACCACACAGTCTCTATAAATGTGAGCAATACTAACTATAATCGCTCACTTAACACCCAGTTTTTTTCTGTATAAACCTTAACAACCACGCCAGAACTGCGTTACATGTCTGTATAATTACTCCCTTAAATACATTTATTTCAAATTTATCTGTATAGCAAACAAATGTATCCGATTTCACACAGATCTATAATGACTGCAATAATCTATAATTTAAATGATATGATTCAGATTGGATAGCTATCTTGCAGAACAAACGCTGATATAAATATACACATAACTTATAATAATATTATATATATGTATCATTCACTGGCCTCCTATGAGACACGTTACCTCTTCACTGCCTCTAATTTGCATATCAAAGATATTTGCTGTTCACTACTAAAAAAAAGTAGTTACACAGGTTAATTTGCATTTCAATGGCTATACTCCCTAGTAAGCAAACTCTACAAGTCTTGAAATAAAAGAGAAAAAAAAAAAAAAACTTTTTTTTTCTTTTTCACAGACAAGAAGGAGAGCAGAAAAAAAAAACACTTATCTCACCATTTACTCTCACTAGGCTCAATTGAAACTATTTGTAATTGACTATGGCATGGGTTAAATAAATTCATTGGTAACTCATAAATGGTGCTGGATGTGACAAAGGAAACTGATTGTTCTGAGCACACTGAAAATCAGCTATTTAGAAAGTGACCTTCCTAAAATGGCCACTTCTCCTCCCCCTTCCACATCTATGAGGTTTACACAAGATGGTGGACAGGCCATGTGGTTAGGCCAAAATGGAGGACAAACCATGCGGCTCCTTTGTCACAAAGAAATCACAAATTATACAAGCACCAGAAGTTACTTTACGCCTGAGTTTAAAAAAAGCTATATCAAGGCTATGCAGCAACTTTTAAATGTACTTTTAAATCTACTTAACAGATAACCAATCCAATCTGAATCAAACACAATATGACTTATTTGAACTTTGTTTTGCAACAATAAAAATACACTTTAGCATCTTAAATATTATGAGAAACACATTGTCCCTTTAATTTCATATCAGCGGCTTACTGATAACACAACAGAACACACGGATATGATTTGTCAGCATCACGATGCGTCCACCATTAGCTGATCGACCACAGCGTCGCGTTTGTAATGTACAGTGCATCATTAAGACCGTGATATCGCGGACGCAGCCCCCATCTGTAATTACCAAATTGCTTTCTAACAAATATTTAAAATGCCCGCTCTAATATATACTGTAGACGCCAGGCGCATCTTATTACCATATACGATAAAAGTGCGCTGTATGTCGCAAAAACACTGCATCCCATAAGAGAAAACAATACACCCACACATTATCTGAGTTCCAAAGCTCATAGATGTATATTATAACAAAAAACAGAGTAATGCAACTTGCGCCTTCCTAGCTGCAGCTCAGTCCCGCTCAAAAGAACACCACTTCTTTAGTCGACATATATTGTAAAACACAGAAGAGCGGTCCTCAAGCGCTGCTAGATTTTCTCAAATTAATTTCGTGAACACAGTTCTGTTGGTATATATGAGAAGAGATCACGGCACCATAATATTCAATAATCAATGTCAGCTCCGATCTTTTCCGGAATAGACTCCCTTACTCACCGTTAAACAGTGAGATGCGTGCGCATAAAGGTATCTTTTTACTCGATATTCCACTTGTTCATAATAAACTGTACTCTTATGGAACAACACTCACCTGGGTCAAAAGACCCTATATGCACCAAAAGGTTTCTTTTTCCTCAGGATAACCTTCACGGCACATCCAAGTCCCAAAAATACACAGGGTAAAATCCAAAATAGTAAAAAAGGATTTTTATTTACTTAAAACCAAGTCCATGAAGAATAGTTAAAAAGATTCTTTAATATTTTGTTGGTAAAATACAAAAAATATAAAAATGACAGAAAAACCTGGAGGGCATACAATTTTGTATCACTCTATACCCATCGGCACTAGGAATGCAAAAAAATATAAGGAGCCAGACTAATTCACCTCGATGTTCCCGGGAAAAACAAAAAGGGAACCTCACAGTCTTCCTTAAATTTAGATGGTATGCAGACCAAGATGGAATAAAGCCAATAGATAAAATAAGAGTGAATGCCGGTCTCCAGGAATACCTCAACACCAACGTGTTTCGGAAATCCTTTTCCTTCCTCAGGGTGTAGAGTCATACAAACTGACCTGGGGTTTTATACCCTACAGTACAGGTCACATGGAAATTCCCACCAATCCTATCCCTAGTATTGTGTATACACATATATATCTGTAATTCCCATATCTTAACATATCATATAAAATCCTTACATAAAAAGACATTAATCAAACTAAGAATATCCCCAATTTCATAATTATAAATGCCCCTCTGTGTATAAAAACAGTTAATTGGTCAAAGTTAAACTATGATCCGGATTCGTGGAATGTTACACTTTAAACTGCAAATATAGTGAATCATCCGTTCCATATAGTTGATAAAGTCCATGTATTCCCAATGTTCATCTACCCATAAATCGCTGCTTCCAAACGAAACACGGCATTTCCCGTCAGGGATTCCCGCCAAAGTAATCCAGTTTCTTGTTGTCATAGAGACGTTCACTCTATATCCGGATTACGTCATCAAAACGAGTCGCGGCGCTGTCCATAAGCGGAGGTAATCAACGTCCTCGCGCTCGCGATGGTTACCATGGCGACCTTCATAAGCCGGAATCATGCGTTATCACTTCCTGTCTGTGAAACGCAACCAGGAAATAGTGCCACGCTCGTTGGAACGCAAACATTGACACGGCGGTCATATAGATAAACATACAGGGAAAAAGGGAAAAAGTAGAACAGATTTAATAAATTATATATTAACCCTAATACATCCTCCATAATACCATTAAGATACCATATTAAAAAACCACTTTATAAAAACCATTTGGTTTCGAACTCCACATTCAAACCCCTTGGGACCAATGTTTTAAGTTCGTATATGCTCCTCATCTCTTCTCTGGCTAAGATTTCTTCCTTATTATCCACTCTCCAATTGGATTTAACTGCCTTTATACCACAAAAACCAACCATATTTTTAATGTCACAATTATGAGTATTTTTAAAGTGCAAAGATACATTATGTGTCTCCAGACCTTTCTTCACATTACGTATATGTTCAGACATTCTTATTTTTAACATACGTGATGTGCGGCCCACATATTGAGCTTTACATTTACACTCAAGAAGGTACACTACATCTTTTGTATTACACGTAATGAAATCTTTTATTGGGTAAACATTGCCTGTATGTGTAGATCTATACTCTGTAATTTTATTTTCTTTGCTTCCACATGTGCGGCACATCTGGCACATCCCACACCTTTAGAAGCCCTTTGATTTGTTCCTAGTAGTTATCTTAGGAACAGCTAAAGCACTTTTAACCATATTGTTTTTTAGGTTACGTGCTTTTCTGTATACAAATCTCGGACATTCCGAGATATAAGGTTTTAACAATGGATCTCGATTGAGCCCTCCCCAATGTTTTCTTATAATGCCCTCTATCTGTCTGTGCTGACTGTTGAAGCCTGTGATAAACGGAATGGTCCCACTTGTAACTTTTCTATCCTTCCCTTTATTATTTTTTAAACTCAGCGTTCTATCCTGAAGAGATACTTCCTCTCTTATTTTCTCCACTGCGTCTTTATTGTATCCTTTCTCCACAAATTGATTACTCAAAATAACTGCTTGTTCTTGATAAGTATCCATATCTGTGCAGTTCCTCCTTATCCTCTGGAACTGACTGATAGGAATGCTTTTGAGCCAGTTTGTGTGGTGATTGCTGTTATATTCAATAAAAGAATTACAATCAGTAGGCTTGATGAAGTTTTTTGTTTTTAAATTACTATTATCCACATATATACTTAAATCTGGAAAGTCAACCTGAATTTCACTAATATTGAAGGTCAAAACAATATTATCCTGATTATTATTTAAATATTGACAAAACTGATTTAAGGATGATCTATCGCCCCTCCAAACAAACAAGATATCATCTATATAGCGATACCATGTCACCAGACTGGCACCGAAACCATGCCCACTCCACACTGATTTCTCCTCCCAGTGGGCCATAAAGAGGTTGGCATAACTCGGCGCCAGTCTGGTGCCCATGGCAGTTCCAGTTAACTGCAAATAAAAATTGTCATCAAACCAGAAAAAATTATTCTGTAAAATAAGAGAAATCCCCTCCAATACAAATTGGATCTTATCTTCTGACATATCACTGCGTCTCAAAAATACTTCAGTGGCTTCCAAACCTTTTTCATGACAAATAATAGTATATAGTGAAGCCACGTCAGCGGTCACTAGGATGTAATCCTCCATCCAATGAATTTCATCAACTTTATTGATCGTATCAATCGTATCCTTAAGATAAGAGGGTACCGATTTAACCAGTGGTTGTAATAGAGAATCTATATATAGGGACAAATTTGACAAACATGAATTTGTCCCTGCAACAATTGGGCGACCGTGTGGCTTCGTCTTACATTTATGAATCTTAGGCAATATATATATTACTGGGATAGATGGTTTCTCAATAGTCATAAACAACCTCTCTTCCTCTGTCAAAACTCCCTTACCAGTATATAGTGCCAAAAATGTCTCAAATTTTTTGGATATAGTGATCCCTGGATTATTCCTCAATTTTTTGTATGTATCTTTATCCAATAGATGTCTCATAACCTCTTCATTATAGTCTTCTATATTCATTACAACAACACTCCCCCCTTTATCCGCAGGTTTCACTACAATATTTTTATTTGTGCTGAGTGACTTTACCGCTTCTTGTTCTTCTCTACTTAGATTCTTTTTCCTATTTGGCTTGAATTGTAAAGACTCCAGGTCTTCCTTTACAGATTTTTCAAAGGCTTCCACAAAACACCCCTTTTTATGTCACGGGAAAAAGGTTGATTTCCTTTTAAACCTAAGTTTCCCAAGATCCTCACTATTATTTCCTTTTTCTGGGGCTTCCTCAAAAAAACGTTTTAATGTTAACCTTCTGATAAATTTTTCTATATCAACAAAAACATTAAATTTATCACATTTATTTGAAGGGGCAAACTTAAGGCCTTTTTCAAGTACCTTTATCTCATGTTCGGTTAATTGATAGTTACTTAAATTATAGATCTTAGTTTTAGATTCCATATCTGTTTCTATGATCCCTATTATCTCTTTTTCTTCTTGTATTGGGGTATCCGTATTGACCTTCAGTTTTAACCTTCGTCTTTTATTGAGACGATTTTTCTTACCTCCCCTATTCCCTCTTTTTCTATTTTTATGATGGGTTACTACGTTTGTTGGCGGGACATGTTCATTCGTTTCCCTAAAAAATGATCCTCGGTATTTAATGCCTCATACCTATTGTGTCTTTGGAAATCTCCCTGATTCTCCCTCCTATTTTTCCATCTCCAGTTATCATTATCCTGCTCTGATCTCTGATATCTATTTGGGTTCCTCACAAAATTAGTATCCCTGTATCGTCTTCTTTGAGGGAGTGGTAACGGAGAGAAATGATTGGATGGAAACCTTCTTTCTATTACTTTTTTTCTATTTGGTGATCTTCTTAATGTACTTTCGGGAGTTTTTCTTCCTTGCATTTTTCTATCCGGTTGTATTCTGTTATTTCTTTCTCTTATTCCCATATTATCTTTCTCCTCTCTATCTAAGGGATCTTTAGTTTGTTTAGATGGATAAATATTACCTTTTTCATAATCATTTTTATCCCTATGATACTTTTTATATTTTTTCATTCTGATCTCCTTTTCATTTCTCTCCACCTTTCTTCTTATTGTGTCTTCCATTCCCCTATATTCGTCCATATTGGAGAAGGGATCTATAAGGGACTTTAATGTTTCAATCTCACTTTCCAAATCACGTAGATCTTTGCTCTTTTCTCTAATAATCAAACTCATAAGGGAGAAAGAGCAAGTATCCAAGACTTTATGCCAATTGCCCCTAAATTCCTCAGATACATTGTCAAAAGAGGGGACTTTCGTAATACGTAGCCCCCTTGGAATCATATTTTCTGAACAATACTTCTCAAGGGATGTCACTTCCCACCATATTTTGCTCTCTTTGGTTAATAACTTTTCCATTTTATACATAGCATTCTCCAAATTATAATCTGTAAGACTAACATCACATTTTCCTTTGAAAACTTCAGTTACTTGGGCCTTTCTCTCAGCCCTATGATTAAACATTTTTATGGCAGCAAGACACACACAACGGTGCAACAGATACTATAACAAAAAACAGAGTAATGCAACTTGCGCCTTCCTAGCTGCAGCTCAGTCCCGCTCAAAAGAACACCACTTCTTTAGTCGACATATATTGTAAAACACAGAAGAGCGGTCCTCAAGCGCTGCTAGATTTTCTCAAATTAATTTCGTGAACACAGTTCTGTTGGTATATATGAGAAGAGATCACGGCACCATAATATTCAATAATCAATGTCAGCTCCGATCTTTTCCGGAATAGACTCCCTTACTCACCGTTAAACAGTGAGATGCGTGCGCAAAAGGTATCTTTTTACTCGATATTCCACTTGTTCATAATAAACTGTACTCTTATGGAACAACACTCACCTGGGTCAAAAGACCCTATATGCACCAAAAGGTTTCTTTTTCCTCAGGATAACCTTCACGGCACATCCAAGTCCCAAAAATACACAGGGTAAAATCCAAAATAGTAAAAAAGGATTTTTATTTACTTAAAACCAAGTCCATGAAGAATAGTTAAAAAGATTCTTTAATATTTTGTTGGTAAAATACAAAAAATATAAAAATGACAGAAAAACCTGGAGGGCATACAATTTTGTATCACTTTATACCCATCGGCACTAGGAATGCAAAAAAATATAAGGAGCCAGACTAATTCACCTCGATGTTCCCGGGAAAAACAAAAAGGGAACCTCACAGTCTTCCTTAAATTTAGATGGTATGCAGACCAAGATGGAATAAAGCCAATAGTTAAAATAAGAGTGAATGCCGGTCTCCAGGAATACCTCAACACCAACGCGTTTCGGAAATCCTTTTCCTTCCTCAGGGTGTAGAGTCATACAAACTGACCTGGGGTTTTATACCCTACAGTACAGGTCACATGGAAATTCCCACCAATCCTATCTCTAGTATTGTGTATACACATATATATCTGTAATTCCCATATCTTAACATATTATATAAAATCCTTACATAAAAAGACATTAATCAAACTAAGAATATCCCCAATTTCATAATTATAAATGCCCCTCTGTGTATAAAAACAGTTAATTGGTCAAAGTTAAACTATGATCCAGATTCGTGGAATGTTACACTTTAAACTGCAAATATAGTGAATCATCCGTTCCATATAGTTGATAAAGTCCATGTATTCCCAATGTTCATCTACCCATAAATCGCTGCTTCCAAACGAAACACGGCATTTCCCGTCAGGGATTCCCGCCAAAGTAATCCAGTTTCTTGTTGTCATAGAGACGTTCACTCTATATCCGGATTACGTCATCAAAACGAGTCGCGGCGCTGTCCATAAGCGGAGGTAATCAACGTCCTCGCGCTCGCGATGGTTACCATGGCGACCTTCATAAGCCGGAATCATGCGTTATCACTTCCTGTCTGTGAAACGCAACCAGGAAATAGTGCCGCGCTCGTTGGAACGCAAACATTGACACGGCGGTCATATAGATAAACATACAGGGAAAAAGGGAAAAAGTAGAACAGATTTAATAAATTATATATTAACCCTAATACATCCTCCATAATACCATTAAGATACCATATTAAAAAACCACTTTATAAAAACCATTTGGTTTCGAACTCCACATTCAAACCCCTTGGGACCAATGTTTTAAGTTCGTATATGCTCCTCATCTCTTCTCTGGCTAAGATTTCTTCCTTATTATCCACTCTCCAATTGGATTTAACTGCCTTTATACCACAAAAACTAACCATATTTTTAATGTCACAATTATGAGTATTTTTAAAGTGCAAAGATACATTATGTGTCTCCAGACCTTTCTTCACATTACGTATATGTTCAGACATTCTTATTTTTAACATACGTGATGTGCGGCCCACATATTGAGCTTTACATTTACACTCAAGAAGGTACACTACATCTTTTGTATTACACGTAATGAAATCTTTTATTGGGTAAACATTGCCTGTATGTGTAGATCTATACTCTGTAATTTTATTTTCTTTGCTTCCGCATGTGCGGCACATCTGGCACATCCCACACCTGTAGAAGCCCTTTGATTTGTTCCTAGTAGTTATCTTAGGAACAGTTAAAGCACTTTTAACCATATTGTTTTTTAGGTTACGTGCTTTTCTGTAAGGTTTTAACAATGGATCTTGATTGAGCCCTCCCCAATGTTTTCTTATAATGCCCTCTATCTGTCTGTGCTGACTGTTGAAGCCTGTGATAAACGGAATGGTCCCACTTGTAACTTTTCTATCCTTCCCTTTATTATTTTTTAAACTCAGCGTTCTATCCTGAAGAGATACTTCCTCTCTTATTTTCTCCACTGCATCTTTATTGTATCCTTTCTCCACAAATTGATTACTCAAAATAACTGCTTGTTCTTGATAAGTATCCATATCTGTGCAGTTCCTCCTTATCCTCTGGAACTGACTGATAGGAATGCTTTTGAGCCAGTTTGTGTGGTGATTGCTGTTATATTCAATAAAAGAATTACAATCAGTAGGCTTGATGAAGTTTTTTGTTTTTAAATTACTATTATCCACATATATACTTAAATCTAGAAAGTCAACCTGAATTTCACTAATATTGAAGGTCAAAACAATAATTTTGTGAGGAACCCAAATAGATATCAGAGATCAGAGCAGGATAATGATAACTGGAGATGGAAAAATAGGAGGGAGAATCAGGGAGATTTCCAAAGACACAATAGGTATGAGGCATTAAATACCGAGGATCATTTTTTAGGGAAACGAATGAACATGTCCCGCCAACAAACGTAGTAACCCATCATAAAAATAGAAAAAGAGGGAATAGGGGAGGTAAGAAAAATCGTCTCAATAAAAGACGAAGGTTAAAACTGAAGGTCAATACGGATACCCCAATACAAGAAGAAAAAGAGATAATAGGGATCATAGAAACAGATATGGAATCTAAAACTAAGATCTATAATTTAAGTAACTATCAATTAACCGAACATGAGATAAAGGTACTTGAAAAAGGCCTTAAGTTTGCCCCTTCAAATAAATGTGATAAATTTAATGTTTTTGTTGATATAGAAAAATTTATCAGAAGGTTAACATTAAAACGTTTTTTTGAGGAAGCCCCAGAAAAAGGAAATAATAGTGAGGATCTTGGGAAACTTAGGTTTAAAAGGAAATCAACCTTTTTCCCGCGACATAAAAAGGGGTGTTTTGTGGAAGCCTTTGAAAAATCTGTAAAGGAAGACCTGGAGTCTTTACAATTCAAGCCAAATAGGAAAAAGAATCTAAGTAGAGAAGAACAAGAAGCGGTAAAGTCACTCAGCACAAATAAAAATATTGTAGTGAAACCTGCGGATAAAGGGGGGAGTGTTGTTGTAATGAATATAGAAGACTATAATGAAGAGGTTATGAGACATCTATTGGATAAAGATACATACAAAAAATTGAGGAATAATCCAGGGATCACTATATCCAAAAAATGTGAGACATTTTTGGCACTATATACTGGTAAGGGAGTTTTGACAGAGGAAGAGAGGTTGTTTATGACTATTGAGAAACCATCTATCCCAGTAACATATATATTGCCTAAGATTCATAAATGTAAGACGAAGCCACCCGGTCGCCCAATTGTTGCAGGGACAAATTCATGTTTGTCAAATTTGTCCCTATATATAGATTCTCTATTACAACCACTGGTTAAATCGGTACCCTCTTATCTTAAGGATACGATTGATACGATCAATAAAGTTGATGAAATTCATTGGATGGAGGATTACATCCTAGTGACCGCTGACGTGGCTTCACTATATACTATTATTTGTCATGAAAAAGGTTTGGAAGCCACTGAAGTATTTTTGAGACGCAGTGATATGTCAGAAGATAAGATCCAATTTGTATTGGAGGGGATTTCTCTTATTTTACAGAATAATTTTTTCTGGTTTGATGACAATTTTTATTTGCAGTTAACTGGAACTGCCATGGGCACCAGACTGGCACCGAGTTATGCCAACCTCTTTATGGCCCACTGGGAGGAGAAATCAGTGTGGAGTGGGCATGGTTTCGGTGCCAGTCTGGTGACATGGTATCGCTATATAGATGATATCTTCTTTGTTTGGAGGGGCGATAGATCATCCTTAAATCAGTTTTGTCAATATTTAAATAATAATCAGGATAATATTGTTTTGACCTTCAATATTAGTGAAATTCAGGTTGACTTTCTAGATTTAAGTATATATGTGGATAATAGTAATTTAAAAACAAAAAACTTCTTCAAGCCTACTGATTGTAATTCTTTTATTGAATATAACAGCAATCACCACACAAACTGGCTCAAAAGCATTCCTATCAGTCAGTTCCAGAGGATAAGGAGGAACTGCACAGATATGGATACTTATCAAGAACAAGCAGTTATTTTGAGTAATCAATTTGTGGAGAAAGGATACAATAAAGACGCAGTGGAGAAAATAAGAGAGGAAGTATCTCTTCAGGATAGAACGCTGAGTTTAAAAAATAATAAAGGGAAGGATAGAAAAGTTACAAGTGGGACCATTCCGTTTATCACAGGCTTCAACAGTCAGCACAGACAGATAGAGGGCATTGTAAGAAAACATTGGGGAGGGCTCAATCAAGATCCATTGTTAAAACCTTACAGAAAAGCACGTAACCTAAAAAACAATATGGTTAAAAGTGCTTTAACTGTTCCTAAGATAACTACTAGGAACAAATCAAAGGGCTTCTAAAGGTGTGGGATGTGCCAGATGTGCCGCACATGCGGAAGCAAAGAAAATAAAATTACAGAGTATAGATCTACACATACAGGCAATGTTTACCCAATAAAAGATTTCATTACGTGTATTACAAAAGATGTAGTGTACCTTCTTGAGTGTAAATGTAAAGCTCAATATGTGGGCCGCACATCACGTATGTTAAAAATAAGAATGTCTGAACATATACGTAATGTGAAGAAAGGTCTGGAGACACATAATGTATCTTTGCACTTTAAAAATACTCATAATTGTGACATTAAAAATATGGTTGGTTTTTGTGGTATAAAGGCAGTTAAATCCAATTGGAGAGTGGATAATAAGGAAGAAATCTTAGCCAGAGAAGAGATGAGGAGCATATACGAACTTAAAACATTGGTCCCAAGGGGTTTGAATGTGGAGTTCGAAACCAAATGGTTTTTATAAAGTGGTTTTTTAATATGGTATCTTAATGGTATTATGGAGGATGTATTAGGGTTAATATATAATTTATTAAATCTGTTCTACTTTTTCCCTTTTTCCCTGTATGTTTATCTATATGACCGCCGTGTCAATGTTTGCGTTCCAACGAGCGCGGCACTATTTCCTGGTTGCGTTTCACAGACAGGAAGTGATAACGCATGATTCCGGCTTATGAAGGTCGCCATGGTAACCATCGCGAGCGCGAGGACGTTGATTACCTCCGCTTATGGACAGCGCCGCGACTCGTTTTGATGACGTAATCCGGATATAGAGTGAACGTCTCTATGACAACAAGAAACTGGATTACTTTGGCGGGAATCCCTGACGGGAAATGCCGTGTTTCGTTTGGAAGCAGCGATTTATGGGTAGATGAACATTGGGAATACATGGACTTTATCAACTATATGGAACGGATGATTCACTATATTTGCAGTTTAAAGTGTAACATTCCACGAATCCGGATCATCGTTTAACTTTGACCAATTAACTGTTTTTATACACAGAGGGGCATTTATAATTATGAAATTGGGGATATTCTTAGTTTGATTAATGTCTTTTTATGTAAGGATTTTATATGATATGTTAAGATATGGGAATTACAGATATATATGTGTATACACAATACTAGGGATAGGATTGGTGGGAATTTCCATGTGACCTGTACTGTAGGGTATAAAACCCCAGGTCAGTTTGTATGACTCTACACCCTGAGGAAGGAAAAGGATTTCCGAAACGCGTTGGTGTTGAGGTATTCCTGGAGACCGGCATTCACTCTTATTTTATCTATTGGCTTTATTCCATCTTGGTCTGCATACCATCTAAATTTAAGGAAGACTGTGAGGTTCCCTTTTTGTTTTTCCCGGGAACATCGAGGTGAATTAGTCTGGCTCCTTATATTTTTTTGCATTCCTAGTGCCGATGGGTATAGAGTGATACAAAATTGTATGCCCTCCAGGTTTTTCTGTCATTTTTATATTTTTTGTATTTTACCAACAAAATATTAAAGAATCTTTTTAACTATTCTTCATGGACTTGGTTTTAAGTAAATAAAAATCCTTTTTTACTATTTTGGATTTTACCCTGTGTATTTTTGGGACTTGGATGTGCCGTGAAGGTTATCCTGAGGAAAAAGAAACCTTTTGGTGCATATAGGGTCTTTTGACCTAGGTGAGTGTTGTTCCATAAGAGTACAGTTTATTATGAACAAGTGGAATATCGAGTAAAAAGATACCTTTATGCGCACGCATCTCACTGTTTAACGGTGAGTAAGGGAGTCTATTCCGGAAAAGATCGGAGCTGACATTGATTATTGAATATTATGGTGCCGTGATCTCTTCTCATATATACCAACAGAACTGTGTTCACGAAATTAATTTGAGAAAATCTAGCAGCGCTTGAGGACCGCTCTTCTGTGTTTTACATCATTGATGTATATATTTGTTATTAAAAGGATATGTATTCAATATATCACAATGTACAGTATACATATAGTTACATGGTTACAATTTATACAGTAAGCAGTTAATACAAACTAAATCAAATACATACAGTTACAGGCCAGCAAATACATCACCATATCTTTCTCAAATAAAGTCTTTCCTCCATATCACTCTCTCTCTCTCTCTCTCTCTCTCTGTAAAATCATGTAGGCACTGGTCTGGCAGCACCTCCATCATCGTCTGGGACAAAACAGCAACTAACTCTCTAAGTCCTAGAAACTGCCTATATCACTCAGTGGGAGTTTTCAGTCTGTTGATTTCGGTCTCCTTCTATTGGTCCAGAGGCCAGACCTCTCAAGTACTCAACGGCTCATTGGTCAGAGTGAGGGCTTTTGTCCTGTGTTGCTGGTATATGTGTCTGTCCCCAGGGCCATGCTGTGGAACTAGTTTCAAGTCTTCAAAAGATCTTTTGTTCACTTTAGAATTTTGGCTCATATTCCTTCATTTAATCATATCTACTTGTTGCAATGAGCTACAACTTAATAACAAGTATCAAATTGATATACACATTAATCTGGTTGCTTTAATACCAAATATGACATGCCTATCTTGCTCTGCTCCAATAATACACATACATGATGTTACTCCATTTTATAATTTTAAATGATTATGATGTCTGGCGCTTGATATTATTATAATTATGTGCTGTATGAAATATGTGTCGAATCCATCTCTGTGGCATGTCCGTGTAAATGCGTATGTTACCATATATTGCTGTGCTCGCTGCGCATATTTGCAAGCATAGCGACTTATAATGTGTGGAGTCTGTATGTTCTCTCTATGTAATATTTTTGACTTTGACAAAACCCTTGGCAATGAGCAGGAGACCCCTGGCAACAAGCATGGAACCAAGAACATGAAACCCCTGGCAATGAGCATGAAACCCATGGCAACGAGAATGAAGCACCCAACAACGAGCATTAGACCCCTGACAAAAAGCAGGTAATTTAAAAGTAATTAGAAGCCTTACTGTGGGGCATAATTTGTAAGGGACATTATTGTGTATGGGGCATAAAATGGTGTGAGGGGCATAAATGTGTTATGGAGACATTTCTGCGCTTCAGGATATTTCCAAACCACAGTGGCTGTGGCTGCTGGATTTTCCTAGCAAACCTTCAGCAAGATCCTAAAGCATGTTGTAATAACCTTCCTGGTGCACCTCAGCCAATTTGTACACATGCCTTTGTGTGAGGAGTTTCTAGATGTGGCAAAGCAGCAGTATAGGGAGATTGCAGGCTATGCACTCGTTCTAGGGGTTATGGACAAAACCCACATAGCACATGGGCCACCAAAGAGGAATGAGCATGTATATCAGAACCAGGGCCATAACTAGGTGTGTGCCAATGGTGCCTTGCCCACAGCACAAGTGCAGTGAAGACGCACCATCTGGGAGCACACCCCTACCTACGGCTGTTTTAGTCAGTGATGGAGTAGTGGAATTTCCGCTGTCTGCCGGCACCTGACTCTTTAAGGGACGGGGAGCGCGCCATTTGGTGTTACCGTCTTGCGGTAATTCTGGCTGTGAGCTCTGCCGCCACCTCTGAAGTGGAGAGGGAGCGCTCCTTCAACCGCCTGGTCCCGTATAGGAGCCTCCACTGCCTCTATTGTGACACCTGCTGCAGCCTGAGCACTGGCAAGGGGACTGTGAGCGCCAGTAAATGAGTGTCTACGCCTGGTAGTCCTGGATGCCGCATCGCCCTAACAGGTGACTTGAGACACATACACACTCACTCACTCACTCACTCACTCACACTCACTCTCTCTCTCTCTCTCTGTTGCTGTAATATGAAGCAAAGGGTGACTCTGCTGCTATAATGTGTAAAATGGGACTCTGCTGCTGTAATGTGTAAAACAGGACTCTGCTGCTGTAATGTGTAAAATGGGATTCTGCTGCTGTAATGTGTAAAACATGACTATGCTGCTGTAATGTGTAAAATGGAACTCTACGTGCCATACTGTGTAAAATACCTGCCTAATGTGCAAAAGGGGAGTCTAGCTGCCTTACTGTGTAAAAGGGAGCTCTGCCTGCCTTACTGTGTAAAAGGAAGCTATGTGGACATGCCACTTCCCCATAAAGCCATGCTCCTATATTTTGGCGTGCGCCTATGGCGCGCATTGGCCTAGTTGTATATTTGGGGGCACTGATGCTGTTTTTTGGACACAGCGCTAAAATGTATAGTTATGGCACTGATCGGAACCATAAACATTTCTGCTCTATTAATGTTATGACTGTATGTGGTGCCTCCGTCCAGATTCTTTACCTGTTTGCAATAGTGCACTTAATGTTTCCAGGGTATGAATGGTCTGGGCTTCACACAGGTCATTCCTTCTGCCACACATAAAAGTGGTCACACTCTTTATCTTGTCTTTCATATAGGATTAGAAGTCACTGACCTAAAAATAAACCCAGTCATCTGGGCAGACCACCATTCCCTTTGGTTCTCAGTTGCAACTCCTCAAATAAGATCTCTGCCCGTGGAGTTGACCAGGTATCGTCCAAGGAGGGGTATGACTCTCCAGGCTCTTGCAGCAAATCTGGATCTCTCTGATATACTGGGTGCTTGTGAAGATCCCTGTTCCCTAGTCCGTTATTATAATAGGAATGTTATGGCTGCAATTGATATTATCGCCCCTGTGTGTATAAGACCTCATAAACCACAACGTCGAGCTCCTTGGTTCGACAACAGTGTTAATGAGCTCAAGAAAAGGGCGTGTAAACTGGAAAGACGATGGAGGAAGACTAACCTAGTGGAAGACAAATTAAAACTAATAAAGCATAACGAAGAATATCAATCGACAATCACTCGTAAGAAATCACAGTTCCTGTCAAATGAGATCATGGCAGCAAACAATAGGCCAGCTCAATTTTTCCACACAGTGGATTTGCTTTGCAAGCCAGCATGCCTGCAGACTGATGAAACCCTCTCACAGGCAAGATGCAACGAGTTTGCAAACTGCTTTGTAGATAAAATATCCACCATCCAGGCTGGAATCTCCCCAGTGCCATCAAAGGAGTGCCAAACTAAAAAGCCTGCCAGTATAAGCCACCTGCCTTCAAGGACCAGCTTTGACCCAGTAGATGTAAAGGACACTGCTGAAATTGCTCGGATTTTGCGTCCCACCACCTGTGATCTGGACCCGGCCCCAACCAAGCTTCTAATAGGTTGTATGGATATAATTGGTCCTGTCTTTGCAAAAATTGTTCAATGCTCTTTGCAGTCAAGCATTTTTCCTGGACCCCTAAAGGAAGCAATTGTTAGACCTCTTCTTAAAAAACCTAATTTAGATCCCTACTGCATGATCAACTACAGACCGGTATCAAACCTTCCTTTCCTAGGAAAGATTATTGAGAAAGTGGTTGCAAATCAACTGGAAACCCGCCTGACAACCCATGAAATTTATGATCCATTCCAATCAGGATTCAGGAGAAGGCATAGCTCTGAAACAGCCCTGGTGTGTGTTAAATGATCTTCTGATGACAAGAGACAGAGGTGACTGTTCAATATTAATCCTTCTGGATCTCTCTGCAGCATTTGATACCGTGGACAATGGGCTTCTGATTGAGTGACTGATACATTTTTGTAGACTGGATGGCACAGTCCTAAGCTGGTTCAAATAATTTCTCATAGGCAGGTCACAGAGAGTATTGTCTGGAGTATACTCATCACCATCAGTGCCATTGCCATGTTGTGTCACACCAGTTTCTATACTATCCCCCCATGCTTTTTGCATTATACATGCTCCTGCTGGGTGAAATATCAGGCGCCATCGCCTGGTCTTCCACTGCTATGCAGATGATACACAACTGTACTTGTCCTTTGCTCCGGCACTGATAACCCAATAGCAACCCTAAATGGCTGTCTAGCTGAACTCCAGGAGTGGATGAGTGCCAGTTGGCTGCGACTGAACCCGCATAAAACAGAGGTCCTTATGATAGGACCGCAACATCAAAGGACAAGACTGCAGCATAGCCAACCAACTGGACTTACACTTGGGGATTCAGAATTACAAACCACTGATCATGTGCGGAATCTTGGTGTTGTCCTGGATGGTCGCTTGACACTTAAATATCAGATATCAGCCACAATCAAATCCTCATTCTTTCACCTGAGGAACATAGTCAGAATCAAGCATTTTATTCCCTCAGATGATCTGCCAAAAGTCATACATGCATCTGTATAATCTCGATTAGACTACTGTAATGCCCTCTACCTTGGTCTCCCAGCAAAAGAATTGCACCACTTACAGCTGGTGCAAAACACAGCTGCCAGGCTGTTAAACAACCAGCCCCGTTCTAGCCACATTACACCCATCCTCTACTCCCTTCACTGGCTGCCTGTAAGATGGCGAATCATCTTCAAGGTTGGCTTACTGAGTTTCAAAGCATTACATGACCAGGGCCCAAGGTACTTGAAGCAGCTTCTGATCCCATACTGCCCCACTCGATTACTGCGATCTGTGGATGAAGGACTTTTAGCAGTACCTAGAATCTCCCGTAATTCATCTGGGTGTCAAGCTTTTAGTCATGCGGCTCCGACTCGATGGAACTCACTTCGCCACACAGTGCGAGAGGCCCCAACTATAGAATCCTTCAAAAGTAGACTCAAGACTTTCCTGTTTACTCAAGCATTTCCATAATGTTCCTTTAGTATCTTCATGCTTCTGTATTTTATGAAAAGCTGTTCTGTACTTCATTTTTTTTAGTACTATATTATGCTATGTATCTGCTAAGTGCCTTGAGTCCTATTGGAGAAAGAGTGCTATATAAATAAAAATATTATTATTATTATTATTATTATTATTATTATTTGAAAGATAATGGTCTCATATTGCAATGGATTTCACCAATGATCTTCCAAACTGCAAGAAATGGATAGTGGTGTATCATTTCTCTAAGACAGTCCATTATATTACACTGGGTGGAATTCAGTCAGCCACAACGTTGGCAACCATTTTCATCAAATAGATTTTTCAACTCCACAAATATCTCCAGGTAATTGTGTCTTATTGTGAGGTTTAATTCTAAAATGTCTGGAAATCTTTGTATACAATGCACATTCTAATGGGCACATAGAACAAATAAATCAAGACAAATAAAAGAGAGGTATATATCATGAAGAGAGATAAATTGGAGTGTTTGCCCAAAGAACCTGTCATTTAAAAAGTGTGCTAGATAAATGACAGAAGCTGATTTTTTTTTATTTTTTATTTTTTTTTTTGGGGGGGGGGGGGTGCAGATTCTCAAACTGGAATATAAATTGCAGTGTAAAAAAAAAAGCATCCAGTATTTACCCTGCAAAGAAACAAAATAACCTACCCAAATCTAACTCTCTCTGCACATGTTACATTTGCCCCACCTGCAGTGCACATGGTTTTGTCCATTAACCACTTACCCGTATATACTCGAGTATAAGTCGACCCGAATATAAGCCAAGACACCTAATTTTGCCACAAAAACCGGGGAAAACGTATTAACTCGAGTATAAGCCTAGGGTGGGAAATGCAGCTCTAGCCGTACACAGCCCTCATACTGCCAGATATGCCCTCATAGTGCCAGATATGCCCCCACAGTGCCAGATATGCCCTCATAGTGCCAGATATGCCCCCACAGTGCCAGATATGCCCTCATACTGCGAGATATGCCCCCACAGTGCCAGATATGCCCTCACACTGACATATATGCCCCCACAGTGCCAGATATGCCCTCATACTGCCAGATATTCCCCCACAGTGCCACATATGCCCTCATAGTGCCAGATATGCCCCCACAGTGCCAGATATGCCCTCATAGTGCCAGATATGCCCCCACAGTGTCAGATATGCCACCACAGTGTCAGATATGCCCTCATACTGCCAGATATGCCCCCACAGTGCCAGATATGCCCTCACACTGCCAGATATGCCCCCACAGTGCCATATATGCCCCCACAGTGCCAGATATGCCCCCACAGTGCCAGATATGCCCCCACAGTGCCAGATATGCCCTCATTGTGCCAGATATGCCCCCACAGTGCCAGATATTCCCCCACAGTGCCACATATGCCCTCATAGTGCCACATATGCCCCCACAGTGCAAGATATGCCCTCATACTGCCAGATATGCCCCCACAGTGCCAGATATGTCCTCATACTGCCAGATATGCCCCCTCAGTGCCACATATGCCCCCCCAAGTGCCAAATATGCTCCCCTAGTGCCAGGTACAACTTACCCTCCCACGCTGTTTTGTGGAGGAGGAACATGGAGGGCACAGCGCACGCCTCTCCTGTGTCCCTCCTGCGTTTCCGGCGGCAGCAGCGGGTCTGTTAAATGAAGTGCCGGTTCGCGAGTCAATCAGAGCTCACAAACGGGTACTTCATTTAATAGACCCGCCGCTGCCGCCGGAGACGCAGGAGGGACACAGGAGAGGTGCGCGCTGTGCTCTCCATGTCCTTCCTTCACAAAACAGCGGTAAGGCGCGGGAGGGTAAGTTTTCCCAGGCAGCAGTTACGGAGCATCACTCGAGTATAAGCCGAGGGGGGGCTTTTTCAGCACAAAAAATGTGCTGAAAAACTTGGCTTATACTCGAGTATATACGGTAACTGATGATTTTTTTTTCCTCAGAAATTGTCGGGTTTTTATATGACTGATTTAGGTAAAATATAGTTAAATAAATTATCCAAAATGATTTTCTTAAAAAAGAAAATAAAAATGTAAACAACAAAAAATCTGAAAAACATCAATTATTGAAACATCGTGACCATCGATGATCGGGACATCGTGACCATCACGACTTCCCATTTTAGGCATGCAGCCCTCAGCAGCCCCCTCAGGAAGGTGACGGGCTGTGTTATTTTTACACAACGGCTGCTAAATGTCTGCAGCCGCTGGATGGGGGATGCTGCTGGGCATACCGATCAGCAGTTATTGGCAGCACATCAGGCACTGGAGGGGAGGAAACCAGGAAGCAGAGGGACCGGAGGTCCCACTGAGAGCAGCAATTGCAGGAAGCTTTGCCTCCTGCTGCTGCACAGTGAGCTTTCTGACTGGTCGCATCAGATGCGACCATGTCAGGGAAAGCCCAGCCTCGTGAGGTCACATCTGATGTGACCATGCCAGGCAAGTGGTTAAATATTTAGTTTTTGTGATCCATGTTGAATTCAGGCCCTTTGTGCACTCAGTCACATGACCACAATCATCAATAGCTTGCTTGCCACCCTCAAGTATTTTGGTTCGTATTTGGTTTGGTTAAACAAATCGATAAAAAATTGATAATCATTGTTTTAAAAACTGAATCAAAGTTGATAATTATTGATAAAAAATATAATCTATAAAAACAGCTAAAATCATGCAATTTTTACAAATCGAAACCAGAAATATGGATTTAAACTCCGGATTCCAAACCAGACTGGATCTCCTTGGGAGATACGGACCTGCTTTGGATTGGTTTGGATACACAAAATTCAGGTGGATTTAGATTTCTGGAGAAATGAACCATGCATATCTAGTCTTAATTGAACCTTTTTAGCTTTTGCTGTGCCTTGAGTTATGTATAGTGCTTGACCTTATCCAATACCCTGTGCCTGGTATCCTAACATGTTTAATCTCCAAAATTTATGAAAGTCCTATTTAAACATCACTCTAAGTGCAACTCAGTGACAAAATATAAATCTTCATCCTAACTCTGTCATCTAGATATACTGTTCTTACCAGTTTTCCATGTTTGGAGAGCACCACTCTGCACTGTCTCCTATTCTGCATGTGCTCTGGGCCCAGAGTCTGCAGGGAGGTGCGACATCCAACCCGATGTGCTACTGCAGACTGCAACCATCTTTACTATGTAAGAGTGTCACAGTACTGCACACATGAGCAGTACTTAGTTCCTGAGCAGAACTTAGCTCCTGAGTTGAGACACCTATTAGCTGCAGTACCCTGTGTTTGATACCACCAGTGGCAGCTGCTGCCTGTGGTGTGCAGTGCAGACCACACATTGCATGGGGTGGGGGGTGGTTATCTCATATAAACAGATGGATTGAGATGGAAAACCAGCTTGGGAAGTTTATGGAAGCAGCCCTAATGCGGATGGGGTCTGCCAAAGGGGGCAGGATCCCTGCTCATAGGGCCTGATTCTGAGTTGGACATAGTTGCAGCCTTACTTACCTTTTATGCTAATGCCGCAGTTGAAGGCATGATGATGCACAATTGCGGCATGTGTCTTCCAATTCTTCCCTGGTGTACATCTGTGCATCCAATTATGCATGGACTAAGACGCCCATTGTCAGTGTCTACAGGTGCTGTAATCATGCTTTGTGCATCTTCAGATGCCGCTATCACTCATGCTTTCACCAGCCCTATGCTAAGTGCAGATATTCCTTATGGCCTGCAATATGAGCAACTCAGCATCTCTGAATGCAAAAACTTTCAGCAACACGCCCATGTCACTTCAATAACACACCCATACTAAGTTGCATCTGTGTCTAATTAGCCAACCTCCTGTAACCGCCTATGTATACCTAGCACATTTTTCTAATACATTACACTACTTGGTGTGTGTGTCTGAGTCTGTACTGCAACTATGTACAAATACCATCAGGATGCATGCATGGTGCAACTTGGTTGCACGTGCAGATGAAAAACATTGAAAAAAAACAAAAAACCTTTGGCACCCACAGAAAAAACAAACAAACACCTTGGCCCCTACAGGAAAACAAACAAACAAACAAACAAACAAACAAACACACATTTGCTTCAATAGAAAAACAAACAAACACAATGGCCCCCATAGGAAAAAAACAAACATATTGTCCTCAACAGGAATAAAGACATTGTCCCCCCCAATGGAAAAAACCACACATTGGCCTACACAGGAAAAAACAACACATTGATTCAATGATTGCCCCAGAAAAAAATAAATTAAACAAACAGTGACTTTCCCCAATCTTGAAAAACAAATAGTGTCAATGCCCGTAGACCAAGTAATAATAACTTATAAGTGTCACCCACACTTCATTACCAATAGCATAAAAAAAGTATAACTGGATCATCAGTCACTGAACCCTTAAATGAATGTTCTTTGCAAGATTATTGATGGTATGCAGGTAAAGAGAGAAAAAAAAGGATTTTGTGTGTGCTAAAGAAATTTGTTAGATAATCTTGATTCGTCTCTCAGTTACCATGCTTCAAAATATTTGCTGAGTGACCGTTATTTAGCCTATCATTTACCCAGTCGTCAGGGTATACAAAGGGGTTGAATCATCTGGTCAGTCTTAATTTTGAAATAGGAAACCATGTAGACATACAGATGAAGCCACGGGCGCGACTATCGCTGAGAGCGTCCCCATCCGCCTGGGCACCCACGACGGAGATGCACACCATTCCCCAGCCCTGTTTCTCTCAGCCTTACCATTCCCCAACCCCTGTGTCTCTAAGCCTCATTCTCCATCCCTATGTCTTTCATCCTCACTGTTCCCCAACCCTGAGTCTTCATCTCAACCCCACCACCCCGATACTAATAGTTACAGTGTTAAGAAAAGTAGTATATATATATATATATATATATATACCACACTGCTCAAAAAAATAAAGGGAACACTAAAATTACACATCCTAGATCTGAATGAATGGAATATTCTTATTAAATACTTTGTTCTTTACATAGTTGAATGTGCTGACAACAAAATCACACAAAAATTATCAATGGAAATCAAATGTATTAACCCATGGAGGTCTGGATTTGGAGTCACCCTCAAATTTAAAGTGGAAAAACACACTACAGGCTGATCCAACTTTGATGTAATGTCCTTAAAACAAGTCAAAATGAAGCTCAGTAGTGTGTGTGGCCTCCACGTGCCTGTATAACCTCCCTACAACCCACACAAGTGGCTCAGGTAGTGCAGCTCATCCAGGATGTCACATCAATGCGAGCTGTGGCAAGAAGGTTTGCTGTGTCTGTCAGCGTAGTGTCCAGAGCATGGAGGTGTTACCAGGAGACAGGCCAGTACATCAGGAGACATGGAGGAGGCCGGAGGAGGGCAACAACTCAGCAGCAGGACCGCTACCTCTGCCTTTGTGCAAGGAGGAACAGGAGGAGCACTGCCAGAGCCCTGCAAAATGACCTCCAGCAAGCCACAAATGTGCATGTGTCTACACAAACGATCAGAAACAGACTCCTTGAGGGTGGTATGAGGGCCCGACGTCCACAGGTGGGGGTTGTGCTTACAGCCAAACTCCGTGCAGGACGTTTGGCATTTGCCAGAGAACACCAAGATTGGCAAATTCGCCACTGGCGCCCTGTGCTCTTCACAGATGAAAGCAGGTTCTCACTGAGCACATGTGACAGACGTGACAGAGTCTGGAGACGCCAAGGAGAACGTTCTGCTGCCTGAAACATCCTCCAGCATGACCGGTTTGGCAGTGGGTCAGTAATGGTGTGGGGTGGCATTTCTTTGGGGGACCGCACAGCCCTCCATGTGCTAGCCAGAGGTAGCCTGACTGCCATTAGGTACCGAGATGAGATTCTCAGACCCCTTGTGAGACCATATGCTGGTGCGGTTGGCCCTGGGTTCCTCTTAATGCAAGACAATGCTAGACCTCATGTGGCTGGAGTGTGTCAGCAGTCACTGCTTGACGAAGGCATTGATGCTATGGACTGGCCCGCCCGTTCCCCAGACCTGAATCCAATTGAGCACATCTGGGACATCATGTCTCGCTCCATCCACCAACGCTACGTTGCACCACGGACTGTCCAGAAGTTGGCGGATGCTTTAGTCCAGGTCTGGGAGGAGATCCCTCAGGAGGCCATCCGCCACCTCATCAGGAGCATGCCCAGGCATTGTAGGGTGGTCATTCAGGCACGTGGAGGCCACACACACTACTGAGCCTCATTTTGACTTGTTATAAGGACATTACATCAAAGTTGGATCAGCCTGTAGTGTTTTTCCACTTTAATTTTGAGGGTGACTCCAAATCCAGACCTCCATGGCTTAATAAATTTGATTTCCATTGATATTTTTTGTGTGATTTTGTTGTCAGCACATTCAACTATGTAAAGAACAAAGTATTTAATAAGAATATTTAATTCATTCAGATCTAGGATGTGTTATATTAGTGTTCCCTTTATTTTTTTGAGCAGTGTATATATATATATATATATATATATATATATAAATATATATATATATATATATATATATATATATATAAGTATAAGTGATGTGCACCGGAAATTTTTCGGGTTTTGTGTTTTGGTTTTGGATTCGTGTCCGCAGTCGTGTTTTGGATTCGGACGCGTTTTGGCAAAACCTCCCTGAAATTTTTTTGTCGGATTCGGGTGTGTTTTGGATTCGGGTGTTTTTTTTACAAAAAACCCTCAAAAACAGCTTAAATCATAGAATTTGGGGTCATTTTGATCCCATAGTATTATTAACCTCAATAACCATAATTTCCACTCATTTCCAGTCTATTCTGAAAACCTCACAATAATATTTTTAGTCCTAAAACTTGCACCGAGGTCGCTGGATGACTAAGCTAAGCGACCCAAGTGGCCGACACAAACACCTGGCCCATCTAGGAGTGGCACTGCAGTGTCAGACAGGATGGCACTTCCAAAAAATAGTCCCCAAACAGCACATGATGCAAAGAAAAAAAGAGGCGCAATGAGGTAACTGTGTGACTAAGCTAAGCGACCCAAGTGGCCGACACAAAGACCTGGCCCATCTAGGAGTGGCACTGCAGTGTCAGACAGGATGGCACTTCCAAAAAATAGTCCCCAAACAGCACATGATGCAAAGAAAAAAAAGAGGCGCAATGAGGTCGCTGGATGACTAAGCTAAGCGACCCAAGTGGCCGACACAAACACCTGGCCCATCTAGGAGTGGCACTGCAGTGTCAGACAGGATGGCAGATTTAAAAAATAGTCCCCAAACAGCACATGATGCAAAGAAAAATGAAAGAAAAAAGAGGTGCAAGATGGAATTGTCCTTGGGCCCTCCCACCCACCCTTATGTTGTATAAACAGGACATGCACACTTTAACGAACCCATCATTTCAGCGACAGGGTCTGCCACACGACTGTGACTGAAATGACTGGTTGGTTTGGGCCCCCACCAAAAAAGAAGCAATCAATCTGTCCTTGCACAAACTGGCTCTACAGAGGCAAGATGTCCACCTCCTCCTCATCGTCCGATTCCTCACCCCTTTCACTGTGTACATCCCCCTCCTCACAGATTATTAATTCGTCCCCACTGGAATCCACTATCTCAGGTCCCTGTGTACTTTCAGGAGGCAATTGCTGGTGAATGTCTCCGCGGAGGAATTGATTATAATTCATTTTGATGAACATCATCTTCTCCACATTTTCTGGAAGTAACCTCGTATGCGATTGCTGACAAGGTGAGCGGCTGCACTAAACACTCTTTCGGAGTACACAGTGGAGGGGGGGCAACTTAGGTAAAATAAAGCCAGTTTGTGCAAGGGCCTCCAAATTGCAGCTTTTTCCTGCCAGTATACGTACAGTCCGTGGATGCGGTCACTCATATAATCCCCCACCATTCTTTCAAAGGTGACAGAATCATATGCAGTGACAGTAGACATGTCAGTAATCGTTGGCAGGTCCGTCAGTCCGGACCAGATGTCAGCACTCGCTCAAGACTGCCCTGCATCACTGCCAGCGTGTGGGCTCGGAATTCTTAGCCTTTTCCTCGCACCCCCAGTTGCGGGATAATGTGAAGGAGGAGCTGTTGACGGGTCACGTTCCGCTTGACTTGACAATTTTCTCACCAGCAGGTCTTTGAACCTCTGCAGACTTGTGTCTGCCGGAAAGAGAAATACAACGTAGGTTTTAAATCTAGGATCGAGCACGGTGGCCAAAATGTAGTGCTCTGATTTCAACAGATTGACCACCCGTGAATCCTGGTTAAGCGAATTAAGGGCTCCATCCACAAGTCCCACATGCCTAGCGGAATCGCTCTGTTTTAGCTTCTCCTTCAATGTCTCCAGCTTCTTCTGCAAAAGCCTGATGAGGGGAATGACCTGACTCAGGCTGGCAGTGTCTGAACTGACTTCACGTGTGGCAAGTTCAAAGGGTTGCAGAACCTTGCACAACATTGAAATCATTCTCCACTGCGCTTGAGTCAGGTGCATTCCCCCTCCTTTGCCTATATCGTAGGCAGATGTATAGGCTTGAATGGCCTTTTGCTGCTCCTCCATCCTCTGAAGCATATAGAGGGTTGAATTCCACCTCGTTACCATTACCACCTCTTGCTTCAGATGATGGCAGAGAAGGTTCAGTACTCTTTGCTGGTGCTCCAGTCTTCGGCACGCGGTGGCTGAATGCCGAAAGTGGTCCGCAATTCTTCGGGCCACCGACAGCATCTCTTGCACGCCCCTGTCGTTTTTTAAATAATTCTGCACCACCAAATTCAATGTATGTGCAAAACATGGGATGTGCTGGAATTTGCCCAGATGTAATGCACGCACAATATTGGTGGCGTTGTCCGATGTCACAAATCCCCAGGAGAGTCCAATTGGGGTAAGCCATTCTGCGATGATGTTCCTCAGTTTCTGTAAGAGGTTGTCAGCTGTGTGCCTCTTATGGAAAGCGGTGATACAAAGTGTAGCCTGCCTAGGAACGAGTTGGCGTTTGCAAGATGCTGCTACTGGTGCCTCCGCTGCAGTTCTTGCTGCGGGAGGCAATACATCTACCCAGTGGGCTGTCACAGTCATATAGTCCTGAGTCTGCCCTGCTCCACTTGTCCACATGTCCGTGGTTAAGTGGACATTGGGTACAACTGCATTTTTTAGGACACTGGTGACTCTTTTTCTGACATCTGTGTACATTTTCGGTATCGCCTGCCTAGAGAAATGGAACCTAGATGGTATTTGGTACCGGGGACAGAGTACCTCAATCAAGTCTCTAGTTGCCTGTGAATTAACGGTGGATACCGGAAACACGTTTCTCACCACCCAGGCTGCCAAGGCCTGAGTTATCCGCATTGCAGCAGGATGACTGCTGTGATATTTCATATTCCTCGCAAAGGACTGTTGGACAGTCAATTGCTTACTGGAAGTAGTACAAGTGGTCTTCTGACTTCCCCTCTGGGATGACGATCAACTCCCAGCAGCAACAACAGCAGCGCCAGCAGCAGTAGGCGTTACACTCAAAGATGCATCGGAGGAATCCCAGGCAGGAGAGGACTCGTCAGACTTGACAGTGACATGGCCTGCAGGACTATTGGCTTTCCTGTCTAAGGAGGAAATTGACACTGAGGGAGTTGGTGGTGTGGTTTGCAGGAGCTTGGTTACAAGAGGAAGGGATTTAGTGGTCAGTGGACTGCTTCCGCTGTCATCCAAAGTTTTTGAACTTGTCACTGACTTCTGATGAATGCGGTCCAGGTGACGTATAAGAGAGGATGTTCCTAGGTGGTTAACGTCCTTACCCCTACTTATTACAGCTTGACAAAGGCAACACACGGCTTGACACCAGTTGTACGCATTTCTGTTGAAATAATTCCACACCGAAGAGGTGATTTTTTTTGTATTTTGACTAGGCATGTCAATGGCCATATTCATCCCACGGACAACAGGTGTCTCCCCGGGTGCCTGACTTAAACAAACCACCTCACCATCAGAATCCTCCTTGTCAATTTCCTCCCCAGCGCCAGCAACACCCATATCCTCATCCTGGTGTACTTCAACAGTGACATCTTCAATTTGACTATCAGGAACTGGACTGCGGGTGCTCCTTCCAGCACTTGCAGGGGGCGTGCAAAGGGTGGAAGGTGCAACCTCTTCCCGTCCAGTGTTGGGAAGGTCAGGCATCGCAACCGACACAATTGGACTTTCCTTGGGGATTTGTGATTTAGAAGAACGCACAGTTCTTTGCTGTGCTTTTGCCATCTTAACTCTTTTAAGTTTTCTAGCAGGAGGATGAGTGCTTCCATCCTCAGGTGAAGCTGAACCACTAGCCTTGAACATAGGCCAGGGCCTCAGCCGATCCTTGCCACTCCGTGTCGAAAATGGCACATTGGCAATGTTACGCTTCTCCTCAGACGATTTTGATTTAGATTTTTGGGTAATTTTACTGAGCTTTATTTTTTTGGATTTTACATGCTCTCTACTATGACATTGGGCATCGGCCTTGGCAGACGATGTTGATGGCATTTCATTGTCTCGGCCATGACTAGTGGCAGCAGCTTCAGCACGAGGTGGAAGTGGATCTTGATCTTTCCCTATTTTAACCTCCACATTTTTGTTCTCCATTTTTTAATGTGTGGAATTATATGCCAGTATCAATAGCAATGGCCTACTACTATATATACTGCGCACAACTGAAATGCACCACAGGTATGGATGGATAGTATACTTGACGACACAGAGGTAGGTAGAGCAGTGGCCTTCTGTACCGTACTGCTATATATTATTTACTGGTGGTCAGCAAACTGTGCAAAACTGAAATGCACCACAGGTATGGATGGATAGTATACTTGATGACACAGAGGTAGGTAGAGCAGTGGCCTACTGTACTGTACTGCTATATATTATATACTGGTGGTCAGCAAAATTATGCACTGTACTCCTACTATATATACTACAATGCAGCACAGATATGGAGCGTTTTTCAGGCAGAGAACGTATAATACTGGTGGTCACTGGTCAGCAAAACTCGGCACTGTACTCCTCCTATATAATACTAGTGGTCCCCAGTCCCCACAATAAAGCAGTGTGAGCACAGATATATGCAGCACACTGAGCACAGATATGGAGCGTTTTTCAGGCAGAGAACTTATAATACTGGTGGTCACTGGTCAGCAAAACTCTGCACTGTACTCCTCCTATATAATAATGGTGGTCCACAGTCCCCACAATAAAGCAGTATGAGCACAGATATATGCAGCACACTGAGCACAGATATGGAGCGTTTTTCAGGCAGAGAACGTATAATACTGGTGTTCACTGGTCAGCAAAACTCTGCACTGTACTCCTCCTATATAATACTGGTGGTCCCCAGTCCCCACAATAAAGCAGTGAGCACAGATATTTGCAGCCACCTGAATAAAACTGAGAGGACGCCAGCCACGTCCTCTCACTATCATTCCCAATGCACGAGTGAAAAATGGCAGCGACGCGCGGCTCCATATATAGAATTAGAATCTCGCGAGAATCCGACCGCGGGATGATGACGTTCGGGCGCGCTCGGGTTAACCGAGCAAGGCGGGAAGGTTCGAATCTGCCTCGGACCCGTGTAAAAAGGGTGAAGTACGGGGGGGTTCGGATTCAGAGGATCCGAACCCGCTCATCACTAATATATATATATATATATATTTTGTGGGGTGTTAGGGGGTTCGGCGAGCACTGGTGTTTCTATAACATATTATTAGAAGACTATGAATTGAAAACATATGTATATATTGAAAAGGGGAAAGAGAAAAATCTTACTTTGGTTGAATAAAAATACAGGTTGAGTATCCCTTATCCAAAATGCTTGGGACCAGAGGTTTTTTGGATATCGGATTTTTCCGTATTTTGGAATAATCGCATACCATAATGAGATATCATGGCGATGGAACCTAAATCTAAGCACAGAATGCATTTATGTTTCATATACACCTTATACACACAGCCTGAAGGTCATTTTAGCCAATATTTTTTAATAACTTTGTACATTAAACAAAGTGTGTGTACATTCACACAATTCATTTATGTTTCATATACACCTTATACAGACAGCCTGAAGGTCATTTAATACAATATTTTTAATAACTTTGTGTATTAAACAAAGTTTGTGTACATTGAGCCATCAAAAAATAAAGGTTTCACTATTTCACTCTCACTCAAAAAAGTCCGTATTTTGGAATATTCCGTATTTCGGAATATTTGGATATGGGATACTCAACCTGTATATTACAAATTTATTGAGACAAATAACATAAGTTACATTTAAAAAAGGGGAAAGGGAATGTAGCTAAAAGATCAAATTCATTTTTTTAAAAGTATTTAGAACATCCAAGGAATAAAAAAAAATATATATGTAATATGTATAAATAAAATGCAGATAAAGGATATATAATATTTTTTTAAAAACGGAAATATTTTAAAAAGAGAGCTTATCTTGTTGAGGAGGATTAAGACAGGATGCCCAATGCGTTTCGTCAGTCTGACTTCATCAAGGGGTAACTACTAAATGAGGCAGACTGCCTTATATACCTGTCAGTGTTAACAGAACCAATTATGACATCACTTCCTGTTTTTAGAGGCACTACTGTGAATATTGATAACAAAAGAGCATAATTACAAAGCTTAAAATGTAGCTGGTATATACAGTGTTATACAAGCTGAGATTTTGTTCTATTTGTAAAAACGAGTTATGCATTAGATAATAGAGCGAAAGTTCACAGAACGCAGAGTTCGGGCACTTCCGCCCCGCTTCCTGTGTCCGCAGCCGTGAATAGCGCTTGTCCTTTTGCCCCACTTCCGGTATCGCGGGTGGTGTTAAAGACGCCACACTTCCGTCCTGGTTTTTTTTTCGATTCAGTGCCACACTTCCGGTCCTGCTGTGTATCGCGTCTCTAGGTTACAGGATGCGGCCGAGGATTACGATCAGGGAAAGTTAAAGAAAAATTACTTCACCGAAAGGGTAGTGGATAAGTGGAATAAAGGCTAAGACAGTAGGGTCATTCCATGAAAATGGTCTTTTTATGTAACGTTTGTTACCAGTTTTCATGACAAGCTTTGCATCAAAATTAAAGCATATTATGTACCACTCAAACAACATTTACTTTACACAAAATAATCAAAACACATGCTCAAAAAAATATATTTCACATGAAATATATTTCAAAATGTAACATTTGTTACCATGGAATGACCCAGTAAAGCAATTTAAACATGCTTGGGATAGGCATATGAATATCCTTACAAAGAAATAAGGATCAAATAAGGTTTGAGATAAAAATATGGTAAAAAAAGGGGCAGACTAGATGGGCCAAGTGGTTCTGATCTGCTGTCAAATTTTATGTTTCTATGTAATGTATGTGCTAGCTGCCTAACCCAGTGGAGCAGCTGTGCTATGCGTTTCACAACTACCACTGCACGCAGCATTCAGCTTCACTTCTTCTGTATAAGTCCACCCCCAGATTCCCATTGGCTAGTTTCACAAGAGTCTGGTGGCGGGCTTATAAAGGAAAGACAAGCTGAGTGCTGTGTCCTGGGTGCAGAGTTGGATCAGTGAAACACAGCGCTGCTGATCCTCGGGGTAAGGCAGCCAGCGCATATACTACAAACAATATTACATATATGTTTGTTTGTATGTATGTATGTATGTATGTGTTAACCTGCGCTACAGCCAATGGGCAGTTACCGCGTCTGGATACCAGCATTACCACTGTGTTCCTGCAATAACCTGTACCAGCTGTTTACCAATAAATCCAGCATCCTCTGTGCGGCCTAACAGTCACTTTCAGATAGCCGTGACACCTATTGTTACCACGGTAAGTGGGTACAATACCGTCTGTCGGGATCCTGACGGTCACAATACCGTTGCCGGAATCCCAACAGGGGGTGAAATGCCGCCACTGGAAAACCGGAGACACAGGCTATTCTCCCTCTGTGGGTGTCCACGACACCCATAGAGAGGTAATATAACCTGTGACAAGTGCAACTAGCCACCATGCCCGCAGTGTGGCGAGTGCAGCGAGCCCTCAAGGGGCTTTCTAGCGCTCAACCCGCTGCCGGTATTCTTGCGGACTGGATCCAGCTGTCGGGATCATGACAGCCGGGATCCCGTCCGTTGGCAATCAGTACGTATCCAGTTACCACCATTCCCATAGGCCAGTGGATCTCAAACTCGATCCTCAGGACCCAAAACAGGTTATGTTTTCCAGATCTTCTAGCAGGTGCACAGGTGTAGTCATTACTCACTGACACATTTGAAAACATCCACAGGTGGATCTGGAAACCATTAACTGTTTGAGGTCCTGAGGACTGAGTTTAAGAACCTATGAAATAGGCTGTATATCAAAATGCCAGACATAGGCTTGTTATACTGTAGCTAGGCTTACCATACTATCCCTTTAAACTGGGACGCTCATGGATTACACAGGTTCTGTGGCTTATTAAACCAGGTGAAATACAGGCTTGAAGTCAGTCACCCAGCCACAGAACCTGTGTAATTCATAGGTGTCCCGGTTTAAAAGGATAGTATGGTAAGCCTAGTTACTGTATAGCATACTTTCAATACTGATACTGTACCAGGAGTTCTGTTCCAAGCAGTGTGCTAGTATAAAAGTGCTAAAGCCCAGATTTATCAAGCCATGGAGAGTGATAAATAGCACGGTGATAAAGTACCAACCAATCAGCTTTTAACTGTAATTTTTCAAACGCAGCATGTAACATGGCAGTTAGGAGCTGATTGGCTGGTTCTTTTTCACTGTGCAGTATATCAGTCTCCAAGGCTTGATAAATCTGGGCCTAAATATGAGAAATAAAAGTTAAAATATGGAGCTCTGTGTCTTTTTCCCCCCATTTCTATATGTTTCAGCAAAGCCCCAAACAACTATTTAATTTAAATCGCATTGAATGCAAATTACTTTTAAAGTAGGTCATACTTGGTCTGTTTATAAGCATGAAGTTCCTCATCTAATCCGGGACAGACCCAACAGCAAGAATTTGAATCAAGACACATACTGATCCTCTAGCATGCTTTAGTTTTATGAGAATATAAAGAAGACAAGTAATGTGAGCTCCAGATGGACAGCAATCCATGGGGACTCATGTCAGGAATATGGAGCTCATTAATTTTAGATTTTCAATTCACAGTAGCTAACGATAAGCAGGTTTTAGTAAGCCATTTGGGAGCAGAGATAAGAGCCGTGTGGTATATGGATATACTGCATTGACAAGCATAGGAGGATAATCCTTGATACCAAACTCTATTTTACAAACCAAAAAGTACTGTGCTTCTTACAGAGTGTGTTGCAAGTAAATGGTCTTGTGCACCGTTATCCTCTTAGCAATTTAAAGCCTACTGAACTTAAAAAAAAATGTTTACTTAAATCAACATGCTCTGCATATAAAACATTTTATTTGATACTATTTAAATGTTTATTTTCGTTGACACTTATATTTATTAAAATATACTGGTTTTTGAAAATGTGAATAAATTAGTTTATGTATAAACAGAATCTTAGGTACCATAGTTGTATGTTTTTGTAAATTTCTGCACAAGTAGTTTTTCTCTTACTGCTGCGTTGTCTCTTATGTGACACAACCTATTAGTAAAACATGCAGGGTGAATTTGAACTAGTGATTAGCGGGTTCGGTTTCTCGGAAACCGAACCCACCCGAACTTCACCCATTTTACACGGGTCCGAGGCATACTCGGATTCTCCCGAATGGCTCGGTTAACCCGAGCGCGCCCGAACGTCATCATCCCGCTGTCGGATTCTCGCGAGATTCGGATTCTATATAAGCAGCCGTGCGTCGCCGCCATTTTCACTCGTGCATTGGAAATGTTAGGGAGAGGACGTGGCTGGCGTCCTCTCCGTTTATTGTTGAACTTGATTGTGCTTTATTGCTTAATTGTGGGGAGGACTGGGGAACAGCTGTATAATATAGGAGGAGTACAGTGCAGAGTTTTGCTGATCAGTGACCACCAGTTATCCGTTCTCTGCCTGAAAGAAACGTACCATATCTGTGCTCAGTGTGCTGCATATATTTGTGCTCACACTGCTTAATTGTGGGGACTGGGAAGCAGCTGTATTATATAGCAGGAGTACAGTGCAGAGTTTTGCTGACAGTGACCACCAGTATACGTTGTCTGCCTGAAAAACACTCCATATCTGTGCTCAGTATGCTGCTTTATTGTGGGGACTGGGGACCACCAGTATAATATTATATAGGAGGAGTGCAGTGCAGAGTTTTGCTGACCAGTGACCCCCAGTATACGTTGTCTGCCTGAAAAACGCTCCATATCTGTGCTGCATTGTAGACAGTATATAGTAGGAGTACAGTGCATAATTTTGCTGACCACCAGTATATAATATATAGGAGTACGGTACAGAAGGCCACTGCTGTACCTACCTCTGTGTCGTCAAGTATACTATCTATCCATACCTGTGGTGCATTTCAGTTTTGCACAGTTTGCTGACCACCAGTATATAATATATAGCAGTACGGTACAGTAGGCCACTGCTGTACCTACCTCTGTGTCGTCAAGTATACTATCCATCCATACCTGTGGTGCATTTCAGTTTTGCACAGTTTGCTGACCACCAGTATATAATATATAGCAGTACGGTACAGTAGGCCACTGCTGTACCTACCTCTGTGTCGTCAAGTATACTATCCATCCATACCTGTGGTGCATTTCATTTTTGCACAGTTTGCTGACCACCAGTATATAATATATAGCATTACGGTACAGTAGGCCACTGCTGTACCTACCTCTGTGTCGTCAAGTATACTATCCATCCATACCTGTGGTGCATTTCAGTTTTGCACAGTTTGCTGACCACCAGTATATAATATATAGCAGTACGGTACAGTAGGCCACTGCTGTACCTACCTCTGTGTCGTCAAGTATACTATCCATCCATACCCGTGGTGCATTTCAGTTTTGCACAGTTTGCTGACCACCAGTATATAATATATAGCAGTACGGTACAGTAGGCCACTGCTGTACCTACCTCTGTGTCGTCAAGTATACTATCCATCCATACCTGTGGTGCATTTCAGTTTGGCACAGTTTGTTGACCACCAGTATATAATATATAGCATTACGGTACAGTAGGCCACTGCTCTACCTACCTCTGTGTCGTCAAGTATACTATCCATCCATACCTGTGGTGCATTTCAGTTTTGCACAGTTTGCTGACCACCAGTATATAATATATAGCAGTATGGTACAGTAGGCCACTGCTGTACCTACCTCTGTGTCGTCAAGTATACTATCCATCCATACTTGTGGTGCATTTCAGTTTTGCACAGTTTGCTGACCACCAGTATATAATATATAGTAGTACGGTACAGTAGGCCACTGCTGTACCTACCTCTGTGTCGTCAAGTTTACTATCCATCCATACCTGTGGTGCATTTCAGTTTTGCACAGTTTGCTGACCACCAGTATATAATATATAGCATTACGGTACAGTAGGCCACTGCTGTACCTACCTCTGTGTCGTCAAGTATACTATCCATCCATACCTGTGGTGCATTTCAGTTTTGCACAGTTTGCTGACCACCAGTATATAATATATAGCAGTACGGTACAGTAGGCCACTGCTGTACCTACCTCTGTGTCGTCAAGTATACTATCCATCCATACCTGTGGTGCATTTCATTTTTGCACAGTTTGCTGACCACCAGTATATAATATATAGCATTACGGTACAGTAGGCCACTGCTGTACCTACCTCTGTGTCGTCAAGTATACTATCCATCCATACCTGTGGTGCATTTCAGTTTTGTGCAGTATATATAGTAGTAGGCCATTGCTATTGATACTGGCATATAATTCCACACATTAAAAAATGGAGAATAAAAATGTGGAGGTTAAAATAGGGAAAGATCAAGATCCACTTCCACCTCGTGCTGAAGCTGCTGCCACTAGTCATGGCCGAGACGATGAAATGCCATCAACGTCCTCTGCCAAGGCCGATGCCCAATGTCATAGTAGAGAGCATGTAAAATCCAAAAAACAAAAGTTCAGTAAAATGACCCAAAAATCAAAATTGAAAGCGTCTGATGAGAAGCGTAAACTTGCCAATATGCCATTTACGGCACGGAGTGGCAAGGAACGGCTGAGGCCCTGGCCTATGTTCATGGCTAGTGGTTCAGATTCACATGAGGACGGAAGCACTCATCCTCTCGCTAGAAAACTGCAGTGCCACTCCTAAATGGGCCAGGTGTTTGTGTCGGCCACTTGTGTCGCTTAGCTTAGTCACACAGAGACCTTGGTGCGCCTCTTTTTTTCTTTGCATCATGTGCTGTTTGGGGACTATTTTTTTCAAGTGCCATCCTGCCTGACACGGCAGTACCACTCCTAGATGGGCCAGGTGTTTGTGTCGGCCACTTGGGTCGCTTAGCTTAGTCACACAGCGACCTTGGTGCACCTCTTTTTTTCTTTGCATCATGTGCTGTTTGGGGACTATTTTTTTGAAGTGCCATCCTGCCTGACACTGCAGTGCAACTCCTAGATGGGCCAGGTGTTTGTGTCGGCCACTTGTGTCGCTTAGCTTATTCACACAGCGACCTTGGTGCGCCTCTTTTTTTCTTTGCATCATGTGCTGTTTGGGGACTATTTTTTTGAAGTGCCATCCTGCCTGACACTGCAGTGCCACTCCTAGATGGGCCAGGTGTTTGTGTCGACCACTTGTGTCGCTTAGCTTAGCCATCCAGCGACCTCGGTGCAAATTTTAGGACTAAAAATAATATTGTGAGGTGTTCAGAATAGACTGAAAATGAGTGTAAATTATGGTTATTGAGGTTAATAATACTATGGGATCAAAATTACCCCCAAATTCTATGATTTAGGCTGTTTTTGAGGGGTTTTTGTAAAAAAGCACCCGAATCTAAAACACACCCGAATCCGATAAAAAAATTTCAGGGAGGTTTTGCCAAAACGCGTCCGAATCCAAAACACGGCCGCGGAACCGAATCCAAAACTAAAACACAAAACCCGAAAAATGTCCGGTGCACATCACTAATTTGAACCTCTACAGTGAAGATAATCATAATCAACCAACAGGCAAAATACAGATGCTTTGAATAAACCACTATTTAAAAAAAAAACAAAAAACATAGAGCCTGATTCAGAGATAGTCGAAAGTTCAATGCCACATGCAAGCAGCATCTAGGAGGGGCATGCAGGAGATGTCCCAGTAGAAGAGATGCCTTCTGCATGTACTGTACTGCTTGTACTGTAGCTGCAATCCCAATACTGTGACCATCAATGCTAGTAATTCCCCTTTTACACCGAGCTTTTGACCCGGTTATTGTTGGGTCTACCCAGGTCACAGCTTGGTGTAAAGGGTCGAGTGACCAGGGAATCCGACCCTGGTAGCTAATACCCCTTTCACACCACGCAAATAATCTGTTATCGACCCAGCATATTGCCGGGTCGACACGGGTCGGCGTGCGATGTGAAGAGCCATAGTCGAAATCCAGGGTCGCCTGACCCGGTAATTCAACACGGGAATAAAGCAGTGTTATTCCCGGGTTGTCTACCGGGTCAGTGGCATCGTAAACGGGCTGCCGGGACCTGGGACCCGTTCACTACAACAGGGAGAGGCGGCACGGAGATGAACTCATCTCCCAGCACTGCCTCCGCCCCCTCTGCCAGCTCCACCCCCTGCCGCTATGGCAACCCGCATATTGCCGGTTCGGGGAAGCCAGCAGTAGCGTCCAATGCCAGGTTCCACCCGGGTAGGACCCGTTTCCAATTCCCAGGTGGGATCCGGCATTGGCGATGTGAAAGGGGTACAACAGGGTTGGACCCAGGTAACGATGCAGTGTAAACAGCTCGACCCAGGTTATCTGACCTGGGTTTTTCTTAAAAGCTGCTTATTGGCTCTGTATGCAGAGGTCGGCGTTAATGGAGGGTCTGTGATACCCCTTTCAGATCACACAAATAACCCAGTATCGACCCGGTATATTGCGGGGTCGACACGGGTCACTGTGCGATGTGAAAGGGGCCATGTAGAATTCCTGGGTCGACTGACCCGGTAATTCAACCCGGGTTATAAGAAGGGTTATTCCCGGGTTGAATACGGGGTCAGTGCCAGTGTGAACGGATTGCCAGGTCGATGCAACCCGGGACCCGTTCACTACATAGAGAGAGGCGGCGCGGAGATGACATCATCTCCCAGTGCCTCCTCCACCCCGCTGCCAGCTCCACCCCCCGTTGCTATGGCAACCCGACGCGGCATAGCCTGCTGTTAGGGTCCAATGCCAGATCCCACCCGGGAAGGACCCGTTTCCAATTCCCGGGTGGGATCCGGCATTGGCGATGTGAAAGGGGTGTGAGTGACATGCAGGGTAGACCCAGGTTCAGTGTAAATGGGGCTGACTCAGGAATAACCTGGGTTTCAATGTGCAGTGTAAACAGAGTCTGACCCTGGTCTGACCCATGTTGGAACTGTGTCTGGAAACACAGGCGTATCCAGACCATTGCGAGGGCAGGCCGCGATGACTGTGTGATGTCACACGCAGCCACTGTGACATGGGACACGGTGGTTAACACCCTGCAAGCGCGCAGGAGCTGCGCTGGCAGTGAGCTACTCAGTGGGTGCAAAAGCATCACCGCTGTGCAATGCTTTTGCACCTTTCCAGGGGGGGGGGGGGGGGGGGGTAGGGCCTGACATGCGTGGTGGACTAGCCCTGTGCTGGGCGTCTCCCCGCATGTCAGACAAACTGATCGTAGATGTGCTAAATTTGGCACATCTACAGTCAGATCTGAATTAGGCCCTTACTTCTCTTAGCCAAGTCAGTAAAAGTGCAGCAATTCAGACCTGATCACAGCGGCCGATTATCGAATGACTGCGCATGGGTATTGCCAAACAGCGATAGAATGGTGCGAGAATTTCGATCACACGGGCATTCGCAAGGTTATTGACAGGAAGCAGGCATTTGTGGGTGGCAACTTGACGTTTTTGGGAGTGTCAGGAAAAACGCAGGCGTTCCCAAGCGTTTTCAGGGTAGGGTGTGTGACGTTAGCTCCAAACCCGAACAGCCCGTTTGTATCGCACTGTAGGAGTAAGTCCTAGGCTGCTCACAGACTGCACAGACAGGAAAAATAATTTGATGGTGTGCGCGTTGCGAATGGATTCTCAGCTGTCCGCTGTCTGGCGGAATTTTTGCACGCCGTACACATGCATTTTCACACTTGCACGGGGCGGGTTTTCACTCTTTATGGATGGCGGCTATCTGATCGCAGACTGCTGTAAAAACGCACAGCAGCGATCAGATCTGAATCGGGCCCAAAGTTTGGTCCAAAATCTTAGTCAGTAAGACACAAAAATGCTCTTACTATTTCTTAGACATAAATCAAAGCCAGCCATGTAAAGCCTCTTTCTTATTTACCTGAGTTCTATGATGTCTCATTCTATGACTACCCCAGTTCCCGTCTCTATTCAAGACCAATTAAACTTTTCGTTATGTGGGCAATATTATTTTGGCTATTACAAAGCCACACTTGTCATTCTTGTCCTATCGCATTCTTTCCAATTATAAAATGAATACAGACAAATCAGAAACATTAAGCTTTGTAAACACTTAATGATATACAGTATCTACCCAGCCGACAGCACGGCTGATAGAATGATATATTAGCCATGATGTACACACTGAATGATATATCGCATGATACTGTATACTGTATCAATCATGGCCACATTCAACTGTATCCCTTCATTTGCCGAGTTGTCCTGTTGGGTGTGCAGCGTGCTTGATGGGATGACTCGGCAAACAACCCGTGGGAGCGTGCAGTAGTGGGTACACACTAGAAGAGTGTGTCCGATTTGTTAGTCCGATCCGCCAGATTGGGCGAAATTGTTTAGTGTGTATCCAGCTTTATCCTTAATTCTAAGTAGCCTGAATGCTAATTATAAGTTTACATGTTAAACATACAGTTTAAGATTTAGTATTAAGGGATATATTTATCCAAGTATTTTTCACAGTTGTATGAAGCCAATTTCCCCAGACTGTTTTCTCCCATTCATTTCATTTTGATCTGTCTGCCTGGCATGAAATTTTAGCTGTTCTGCGGTGGTTAAGATTAATGTGCTTCCCCACCTTTTATACATCCCAGTTCACATTCTCCAGCAATACTGGTTTTATCTGGGCAGGCAGAAGACCTGGGGTCAACATGAGTCTATTGCAAAAGTGTCACACGGTTAGTTGTACAGGCATCCATCCTATACATGGTGAAATATTACTATGCAACTCATTTAGCAATGTGTCCTGTGGAGCACCCCTCACTTTTATCAGTTCTGGTCTACTATAGAAGCAGACACCCTTTCACTCTATTTTACCCTATTGTCTGTTGTGCACTCCAACTTTGCTTTACCTCCTTGAAACCAAAGCCTTTTCCGCTGTCCAATTTTCACTTGCAGCTTGGTAATATTTTACGTGAATTTATTACTTACTCCAGTGGTTCTCAAATTGTGTGCCGTGGCATCCTGGACACTTACAGGGGTGCCTTGGATTGGTGGTCCAGGACCAATTCAAATTATTTATGGTCAATATAATAGGTAAAACTAGTGCTTATGGCTGCTAGACATAAGATATGTGGTCAAACAGAAGCAAATATTGACCCTCAGTGGTGCAAGTAGAAAAAATGCCTTAGGTATCGGCCTATAGGTACTGTGTGCGCGCGCCCCCCCAAAAAAATGGGTGTGTCCAAATGCCAAATGGGGCGTGACCAATGAAAATGGGGGCATGATACACATATGACCCCAATAGTGCCAGATACACATTGCCCCACAGTGCCAGATACACATTGACCCACAGTGCCACATACACAAATGCTCCCAGAGTGCCAGATATACATTGCCTCACAGTGCCAGATACACATTGCCCCACAGTGCCAGATACACATTGCTCCACAGTGCCAGAGACACAAATGCCCCCACAGTGCCAGCTATACATTGCCTCACAGTGCCAGATACACAAATGCCCCCATTGTGTCAGATATACATTGCCCCACAGTGCCAGATACACAAATGCCCCCACAGTGCCAGATACACATTGCACCACAGTGCCAGATACACAAATGCCTCCACAGTGCCAGATATACATTGCCTCACAGTGCCAGATACACAAATGCCCCCAGAGTGCCAGATATACATTGCCCACAGTGCCAGATACACAAATGCCCCCACAGTGCCAGATATACATTGCCTCACAGTGCCAGATACACAAATGCCCCCAGAGTGCCAGATACACATTGCCCCACAGTGCCAGATACACATTGACCCACAGTGCCACATACACAAATGCTCCCAGAGTGCCAGATATACATTGCCTCACAGTGCCAGATACACATTGCCCCACAGTGCCAGATACACATTGCTCCACAGTGCCAGAGACACAAATGCCCCCACAGTGCCAGCTATACATTGCCTCACAGTGCCAGATACACAAATGTCCCCATTGTGTCAGATATACATTGCCCCACAGTGCCAGATACACAAATGCCCCCACAGTGCCAGATACACATTGCACCACAGTGCCAGATACACAAATGCCTCCACAGTGCCAGATATAGATTGCCTCACAGTGCCAGATACACAAATGCCCCCAGAGTGCCAGATATACATTGCACCACAGTGCCAGATACACAAATGCCTCCACAGTGCCAGATATACATTGCCTCACAGTGCCAGATACACAAATGCCCCCAGAGTGCCAGATACACATTGCCCCACAGTGCCAGATACACATTGACCCACAGTGCCACATACACAAATGCTCCCAGAGTGCCAGATATACATTGCCTCACAGTGCCAGATACACATTGCCCCACAGTGCCAGATACACATTGCTCCACAGTGCCAGAGACACAAATGCCCCCACAGTGCCAGCTATATATTGCCTCACAGTGCCAGATACACAAATGCCCCCATTGTGTCAGATATACATTGCCCCACAGTGCCAGATACACAAATGCCCCCACAGTGCCAGATACACATTGCACCACAGTGCCAGATACACAAATGCCTCCACAGTGCCAGATATACATTGCCTCACAGTGCCAGATACACAAATGCCCCCAGAGTGCCATATATACATTGCCCACAGTGCCAGATACACAAATGCCCCCACAGTGCCAGATAGACATTGCCCTACAGTGCCAGATACACAAATGCCCCCACAGTGCCAGATATACATTGCCCCACAGTGCCAGATACACAGTTGCCCCCACTGTGCCAGATACACAAATGCCCCCACAGTGCCAGATATACATTGCCTCACAGTGCCAGATACACATTGCCCCACAGTGCCAGATACACAAATGCCCTACGGTGCCAGAGACACAAATTCCCCCAGAGTGTCAGATATACATTGCCCCACAGTGCAAGATACACAAATGCCCCCACAGTGCCAGATACACATTGCCCCACAGTGCCAGATACACAAATGCCCCCACAGTGCCAGATACACATTGCCTCACAGTGTCAGATAGACAAATGCCCCCACAGTGCCAGATACACATTGCCCCACAGTGCCAGATACACAAATGCCTCCACAGTGCCAGATATACATTGCCTCACAGTGCCAGATACACATTGCCCCACAGGGCCAGATACACAAATGCCCCCAGAGTGCCAGATATACATTGCCTCACAGTGCCAGATACACAAATGCCCCCACAGTGCCAGATAGACATTGCCCTACAGTGCCAGATACACAAATGCCCCCACAGTGCCAGATATACATTGCCCCACAGTGCCAGATACACAGGTGTCCCCACTGTGCCAGATACAAAAATGCCCCCACAGTGCCAGCTATACATTGCCTCACAGTGCCAGATACGCATTGCCCCACAGTGCCATATACACAAATGCCCTACGGTGCCAGAGACACAAATTCCCCCAGAGTGTCAGATATACATTGCCCCACAGTGCCAGATACACATTGCCCCACAGTGCCAGATACACAAATGCCCCCACAGTGCCAGATATAAATTGCCTCACAGTGCCAGATACACATTGCCCCACAGGACCAGATGCACAAATGCCCCCAGAGTGCCAGATATACATTGCCTCACAGTGCCAGATACACAAATGCCCCCACAGTGCCAGATAGACATTGCCCTACAGTGCCAGATACACAAATGACCCCACAGTGCCAGATATACATTGCCCCACAGTGCCAGATACACAGGTGCCCCCACTGTGCCAGATACACAAATGCCCCCACAGTGCCAGCTATACATTGCCTCACAGTGCCAGATACACATTGCCCCACAGTGCCAGATACACAAATGCCCTACGGTGCCAGAGACACAAATTCCCCCAGAGTGTCAGATATACATTGCCCCACAGTGCAATATACACAAATGCCCCCACAGTGCCAGATACACATTGCCCCACAGTGCCAGATACACAAATGCCCCCACAGTGCCAGATATACATTGCCTCACAGTGCCAGATACACATTGCCCCACAGGACCAGATACACAAATGCCCCCAGAGTTCCAGATATACATTGCCTCACAGTGCCAGATACACAATTGCCCCGCAGTGCCAGATACACAGGTGCCCCCACTGTGCCAGATACACAAATGCCCCCACAGTGCCAGCTATACATTGCCTCACAGTGCCAGATACACATTGCCCCACAGTGCCAGATACACAAATACCCTACGGTGCCAGAGACACAAATTCCCCCAGAGTGTCAGATATACATTGCCCCACAGTGCCAGATACACAAATGCCCCCTCAGTGCCAGATACACAAATGCCCCCACAGTGCCAGATATACATTGCCTCACAGTGCCAGATACACATTGCCCCACAGGACCAGATACACAAATGCCCCCAGAGTGCCAGATATACATTGCCCCACAGTGCCAGATACACAGGTGCCCCCACTGTGCCAGATACACAAATGCCCCCACAGTGCCAGATATACATTGCCCCAGAGTGCCCCCCCCCATGCTCACTGCTGCCTCAGTTTGTTGCTGTTGTGTGAGGGGAGGAGTCTAGTGCAGTGGCAACTTTCAAGTCCGGGGTCACTCAGGGGGAGCCGCATTAGGTGCACCGCACGTCAACCCTCAGGGTCCTGTGCGCGCCTGCCGCCCCAGACGCGGGAGCGTGATTACATCATGATCACCTTCCCAGCAGGCTGTGAAGGGGAGGCCTTGAGACGTAGGCACGGCGGCGTCAAGTGGCAGTGGTAACGGCACACAGCTGCAGCGGTAACTGGTGAGTGCAATGAGCGGCGGCCCGGCGGCAGTGGGTACAGCATATCCACGGCTAAATTCTTAATGGTACGCCGTACCTGCTCGTACCCGCCCACTTGCACCGCTGCCCTCACCACACAATTGAACCTAAGGATGACATATAAACACAATTATCTTAATTTAATATTTATTTTTAAATTTAGAAGGTAACATTTGGCCTAGGGATACCGTAAAAAAAATCCTGGTATTTTATGGCGCAGTGATTCATAAAACTTTGGGAACCACTGATTTACTCTCTTCTAACCCTCTATTGGATCCTCTATGGAATAGTCCCTAGATCACAGGCAGTGGCATCACAAGGGGGATGTGGGGGCTGCGGTCTGCACCCGGGTGTCACCCGCCGAGGGGTGACACAAAAATGCCAGCTCCTGCTCAGTGACAGGAGCCGAATGCTGCACTGTTACATTATGTGCAGCACTAGGCTCCTGACACTGTGTAGGATCCGGCACTGCAGCCAAGGCACTCACCAGGGGGGAGCCCCACCTCCCGAACCCACGGAGTGACAAAAAATGTGTGTCGGGACATGAAGACCACCCCTCCTGCGAAGCCCCGCCTCTTTTTAGCAAAGCCCCATCCCCTTTTCCCCCGACACAGCAATGGGTGTACTTATACTAAGTGACGCCTCTGGGCAGGGGCGTAACTAAAGTGTGTTATTAGTAGAGATGTGCACCGGACACTTTTTGTGTTTTGTGTTTTGTTTTCTGGATATCCTTTTGTGTTTTGGATCTGGATTGGTTTTGCCAAAACCACCCTTTCAGGTTTTGGTTTTGGTTTTGGATCTGGATTAAAAAAAAAAAAAAAAACATAAAAACAGCTAAAATCACAGGATTTTTTTTGTTCCTACAGTATTATTAACCTGTAATAACATTAATTTCCACTCATTTCCTGTCTATTCTGAACACCTCACACCTCATAATATTGTGTTTAGGCCAAATGGTTGCACCGAGGTAGATGGATGACCAAGCTAAGCGACACAAATGGACGGCACAAACACGTGGCCCATCTAGGAGTGGCACTGCAGTGGCAGATAGGATGGCACTTTTAAAAACTAGTCCCCAGAGAGCACATAATGCAAAGAAAAAAAAGAGGTCCAAGATGGAATTGTCCTTGGGCTCTCTCACCCACCCTTATGTTGTTTAAATAGGACATGCACAGTTTAATAAACCCATCATTTCAGCGACAGGTGGTCCCCCTAGAAAAAGCTTGCCAAGTTCTCAAAATAATAGATAGCTACACATATACCACCTCCATATTTGATGACTTTTAAAATTATGAGAAGAGGGAAGAGGAAGAGGACAGTGTCAAGAAGGTGATTCAAAATTAGAGAGGCACATGCAATCAGGAACAACACACAGGCTTTCACCTCCACTCCTATATTGGTGTGGAAATAGAAAGGACTTTAACCAAGCAAATGTATAATTACCACATTACTGGACAAACTGAAAAACTAGGGGCCAAAGCCTCCGAATTTGTACACCCTTCTCTATTTTCAGGGATTAAGATAATCTCGGATTTCATGCTGGGATGCAAATAAACTGGTTTATGCTACAGGATCAAGATTGGATATTTTCCCCTCCACGGAGTCTGGAGATTTACTGTATTTTGTGAAAATCTCGTGGGTTTCTTTTTTTTCTATTTTTTATTTCATTTTTATTTACATATTTTGTGGCAGATGCCTTATTTTCATTTTTAACAGCTCCCAGTTACACGCATGTGAGCATACCTGTGTGTCCCAGTTAAACGCATGTGAGCATACCTGTGTATCGTGTTTATTTTATTCACATTTTATTTTTAAATAAAGCAGCTCCTTAGATATTTTACAAGCCCCTCGTGAGCACCCACAGTAGCCACAGATCGGGCAAGTTGAGTTCGGGTGGGTTCAGTACAGTACTAAGCTGGACTGTGCAGTGAATTTTTTGTTATTCAGCCCCTGCCCTAGTGGAGCTTACCAATCTACAGTCCAGAGACGTGCTGTGAGCTAAATGGCTCAGGAGGCACTGGCTAGCACCAGAGCCAGATTTACATGCAATCTATGAGCCAAAGCGTACATCTTGGCATTATACACAGATCAGTAGTATAAACTCCTGGAAATTGAGTGAGTTTTGATCAGAGATGTGCGGAAAAGTTAGCCAGGTGAGGCACTGCCTCACCTGCCATAGACTTTTTACTCCAAAGTTTTGGCTATAAAAATTATTAGAATAATACAGAGAAGATATTTCAAACATATTCTTTGTATTTTTCATATACTTTATACAGTCAAATCTTGGGCACAAACATTAGTATGAAGGGGTGTATCTAGGTGTCCGAGCACCCCTGGCAAAGTAAGGGGCTGCCCCCTCCCCCTACACACATTTGAAATAAGGTGTGAGTATTGGAAATGGGGCATTGTCTTGTGGGGGAAGGGTGTGGACACAATAGTACTTCCAATTCAAATTATGCCACACAATAGTGTCCCTTATTCACATTACACTGCACAGTAGTGTCTCGTATTCACGTTACACCATCCCTCCCCCCTAACCCACCTTTCCCACAGCCTGACCCTAACCCACCCCCCTAGCCTCTTTAGTGGTGCCTAACCCTAACCCAACCTTCCTAATCTCCCTCCCTACAGTCTAACCCTAACTCTCCCACCCTCGTAGCCTAACCCTAACCCTCCCACGCGGCTTGCCAGTGGAGATTTTGGCACTAACTCGATCCGGATTTTGGCATTCTGCATCGCTATCTACAGTATGTTGGGATAACAGCATCAGCATTCCGAGCAGTTTCGGGATGCTGGCTTCAGCTTTCCGACAGCCGGGATACAGGGGCGTAAGTTTATACCTGGCGCCCGGAGGCGAAATTGACGGTGGTGCCCCTCCCCACCAGTGGCTGATCGGCAGCCAGAAAAGGCATTGGGTGAGGCAGCAGAGGCAAACATGGATAAATGGGCAGTGGTAAACAGGGGTCAGGGGCATAGATAGGGAGGGAGACATGAGGGGCAACAGAGGAACAGAAGTGATGGGGACAGAGGCACAGATATAAGGGGAGCAGAGTCAAGGATATGGGGAGGGGGCAAAGGAAAGATGAGAAAGGGCAAAAGCACATATACAGAGAGGGTATACGCACAGATATGGGGCAGGGGCACACAGACAGGGAGTGGTTAGAGCAACATAAGCGAGGGGGGCAGAGTCATGGATATGGGGAGGGTGTGTCTTTTGTCAGAATTGCAAAGATTAGATGGGAAAGGGCAAAAGCACACATAAAGAGAGGGCATAGGCACAGATTTGATGAATGGGCACTGGGCAGGCGCACACAGACAGGGAGTGGTCAGAGGAACAGAAGTGAGGGGGGCAGAGGGACAGATATGGGGAGGGGGCAGTGCACATATATGGGGAAGGGACAGAGGCAGGAATGGTAAGGAGGACAGTGAAACATACTGTACAGCAGAAAAGGGATATACCTCTGTGCCCTGCAGCGCTGTCCCACTTGCAATGGTATCTTCTGTGTGTGTACAGTGCACTGAGTGCAGAGCTGCACACTATGCCCTGGAAATGGGAGCAGGAGGAAGGAGTGGAGGAGAGCAGGGGGCGGGCCAGGGAGCTGTAGAGGCAGAGCTGAAAGGGATCCGTTGTGATCCCAGAGAGTGGGGACCCGACCTGTATGTAAGAGTGAGTAGGGCAACAATCCTAAGTGCCAGGGATCCCTGTGGTGATCTGCAGAGAGCAGTTCACCATCCTATAGAGTGAGTGTGTGCAGGTCGGGGCCAGCTGTCATGGGGGCGGGGCTTCAGACGGGCATTGCTAGCTGTGTATATAGTACAAAGAATGGGGGGTAACCCCTAGGTAGATTATGCACAGGATATGAATCAGTCACATTGATTTACAAACCAGCGATTTTTGGAAAAATAATTCAAGTAAGATACTATGGGGTATATGCAATTGCGGTCGAATTCCCGAAAATGTCGAAAAACGGGACATTTTCGCCAAAATTTTTTTTTTCGACAATGCAATTCAGTACTTTTCGTCAAAAAAACGGACTTTCAAAATTCGACTTTTTGAAATTCGACATTAGTCAAATTTGACATTTCTGCAATGGTACAAATGCGGCAATTCGACAAAAGTATATTCAATTGAAGATTGTAAATTCGACAACAGTGCTTTTAGACAGTAAATTCGTCATTTTCAATCCGCCACACTTTGCTGGCGGAATCGAATAAAATTTTTTAAAAACATGTTTTTTTTGTGTTTTTTAATTGGTAATAGCATATCTATTTATATTAGAAGGGATTAGGTACTTGGTTTGTCTATTTTGGAGGCACAAGTATTATTTATATATTTTTAAAAATATTATTATTTTTTCTTTTTTATTTTTTTAATGGAATGGTAAAAATCAGAAAAAAAAATGCGTGGGGTCCCCCCTCCTAAGCATAACCAGCCTCGGGCTCTTCGAGCCGGTCCTGGTTCTAAAAATCCGGGGGGAAAAATGACATGGGATCCCCCGTATTTTTAAAACCAGCACCGGGCTCTGCGCCTGGTGCAAAAAATACAGGGGACAAAAAGCGTAGGGGTCCCCCGTATTTTTTACACCAGCATCGGGCTCCACTAGCTGGGTAGATAATGCCACAGCCGGGGGTCACTTTTATACAGCGCCCTGCGGCCGTGGCATTAAATACGCAACTAGTCACCCCTGGACGGGGTACCCTGGAGGAGTGGGGACCCCTTCAATCAAGGGGTCCCCCCATCCAGCCACCCAAGGGCCAGGGGTGAAGCCCGAGGCTGTCCCCCCCATCCAAGGGCTGCGGATGGGGGGCTGAAAGCCTTTTGAAAAATGAAAGAATATTGTTTTTCCCAGTAGTACTACAAGTCCCAGCAAGCCTCCCCCGCAAGCTGGTACTTGGAGAACCACAAGTACCAGCATGCGGGAGAAAAACGGTCCCGCTGGAACCTGTAGTTTTACTGGGAAAAAAATACCCAAATAAAAACAGGACACGCACACCATGAGAGTAAAACTTTATTTCACACATGTCGACACACACATACTTACCTATGTTCACACGCCGACCTCTGTCCACTTGTCGAAGTAGAATCCACGGTGTACCTGAAAATAAAATTATACTCACCTGATCCAGTGTCCTGTGGTCTTTTATTATAATCCACGTACTTGGCACACAAAGAAAAACGAACACCCGGACCAGGCGGACTGAAAGGGGTCCCATGTTTACACATGGGACCCCTTTCCCCGAATGCAGAGACCCCCCCGTGACTGCTGTCACAGAAAGGTCCCTTCAGCCAATCAGGAAGCGCCACTTCCTGGCACTCTCCTGATTGGCTGTATGCGCGTTTGAGCTGGCAGACAGCGCATCGCACAGCTCCCTCCATTAGTTTCAATGGTGGGAACTTTGTGGTCAGCGGTGGGGTTACCCGCGGTCAGCCGCTGACCGCGGTTGACCTTACCGCTGACCGCAAAGTTCCCACCATTGAAAGTAATGGAGGGGGCTGTGCAATGCGCGTCTGAGCTCAGACGCGCAGAGCCAATCAGGTGAGTGCCACAAAGTAGCGCTTCCTGATTGGCTGAAGGGACCTTTCTGTGACAGCAGTAACGGGGGGGGGGGTCTCTGCATTCGTGGAAAGGGGTCCCATGTGTAAACATGGGACCCCTTTCAGTCCGTGTGATCCGGGTATTCATTTTTTTGTTTTGCCAAGTACGAGGATTACAAATGACAGGACACTGGATTGAGGTGAGTAATTTTATTCACAGGTACCCCGGATCGTCGGCGACAGGAGACGTGGCAGTCGGCGGGTCAACATAGGTAAGTATGTATGTGTCGGCATGTATGAAATAAACTTATTTTCACTGTGTGTGTCTCCTGTTTTTATTTGGGTATTTTTTTCCCAGTAGAACTACAGGTACCAGCGGGACTGTTTTTCCACCCGCGTGCTGGTACTTGTGGTTCTCCAAGTACCAGCTTGTGGGGGAGGCTTGCTGGGACTTGTAGTTCTTCTGGAAAAACAATATTCTTTCATTTTACTCAAGGTTATCAGCCCCCCATCCGCAGCCCTTGGATGGGGGGGAACAGCCTCGGGCTTCACCCCTGGCCCTTGGGTGGCTGGGGGGGGGACCCCTTGATTGAAGAGGTACCCACTCCTCCAGGGTACCCCGGCCAGGGGTGACTAGTTGGATATTTAATGCCACGGCCGCAGGGCGCTGTATAAAAGTGACCCCCAGCTGTGGCATTATCTGTCCAGCTAGTGGAGCCCGATGCTGGTGTAAAAAATATGGGGAACCCCTACACTTTTTGTCCCCCGTATTTTTTGCACCAGCACCAGGCGCAGAGCCCGGTGCTGGTTTTAAAAATACGGGGGATCCCATGTCAGTTTTTACCCCGGATTTTTAGAACCAGGACCGGCTCGAAGAGCCCGAGGCTGGTTATGCTTAGGAGGGGGGACCCCACGCAATTTTTTTCCGGGTTTTTTACAGTTTTTTCTCGTTTTTTTTTTTACATTTTTACAAATCTAATCAAAATCCGTCAAATCGGCCATTTTTCGACAGCGGGACTGTCGAATCCGTTTTTTATTGAATATGTTGAATTCCGGCACCCACCTGCCGGAATTCGACAGTCGCATTGTGTCGAATTAAAAAACGGGCGAAAAATTGCCGCGATTTGCCGGCAATTACATATACCCCTATGTGTTCTATTGTGCTGGAGGTGCACCAGAAAGCAAGTTACAATGTAGAAATTAGCGAATGAGCAGGTAATAAGAAAGACCTGCTCTCAGAAGGCTTTCTTGGTGGTGCACGCTTTTGTTAAATTTGGAAAATCAGTTAATTAAAACATAACTTTTATTAGGTAGTTTTTTAAAAAAAAAAAAGTGTAGCAATATTAAACAATAGTATTGTGAAGTAAGGAATAATGCTTTTTATATATATGTGCATGTATATTCCTTTAGGAGTGAGTAATAATCAATACTCATTATTCCATAATAATAAAACTTATAAGCTGTAGGAACTGAATATTAAATATTAAATAGCTCAGTACGAAAATATAATACTTACATTTCCAACAAATTGTGGACAGTGCATTTTAGAATGAGGTTATATACTGACACATTAATGTTGTAATAGTATATATGAGATCCTCAATGGATTTTGTGGTATAAATCACGTGTGTCTTTTGTCAGAAATACACTGATTACGTGGCAGCAGTCACATAAAACGGCATAAGAGGTATATAATCTTTTGATTTTTCATAACAAATAGTCAATTCATGTGAGCAGCCAGCTTATCCATATGTCTCACTGGTTTGAGAGCAATAATTGTAACAGAAAAGGTTGATCTACAAGTATTGTGTCTCATAACCCTTTTGTTATACAAATGGACACAATTTTTGTAATTTGCCTGAATGAATAGTTGTAGCTTCAATATATGAAAAATACTACATAGTATGTAACAAATTCAACAGAGTGGTAGTAACAATTGTAGCAAGAATGAAAGACCGGTCAGCCACAATGGTAACACTTTCAGCTATATAAGAGGAGAGCAAACCTCATTGATTCATGTTCCACAGAATAGCTGTAATAATAGTCGCAGATATGAAAAGCCTTTAAGCCACAATGGTAACACTCTCAGCTACACACCAAAAGATCAAGGCCTCCTTAATTCTTGTTGTGCCCATGAGCAGGGGATATTATTTCAATGAAAAACAGTTATTGACTTATTTGGAGAGACATCTTCCTTTGTAACATTAATTGTGGAGCGATATTGTTCATAGGAAAATACCATAGAAGTATGCAGTATATCACAGTGTATATGTGACCTATCCCTTCTACTGTTAGCCCATGTGTCAAAATGGCAGTGAATGGGCATAATGAGAGCAAGATAAGTTCACACACTGGGACAGAATATAGGAAAAGTAGCGTCGACTTCTGCTGTCCTCTGAAAAGCCCAATCAACTCCCTGGTGTGTAATCACATTGCAGGGAGAGAGTGGGAAATTGCAGTGGATGAGAGGGTCAACTGAAATACCTGAAGTAGCTCAGAAGTAATTATTCCTCTCAAGACCCACTATTATAGGTGTTCTGCCTTGCTGCTTTCAATAGAGCTGGTCTGAGCCGCTGACATGTAGCGCTGCCCATGTGAGTGTGAGCAGCGGTGAGCGGGCTGTGTGGACACGCTGCGGGAAGCGGCTTCTGCCCAGCCGCTAGTGACTGCTGCCAAGCGGCGGCTCACGTGTGCGCTGCACGTAGCCTAGCCGCCCTCTCCAGACATATGTTTCGCAAGTGAGCTTATTCAGTCGGACATTCACAGTATCCTGACAGCCTCTATTTAAAGCATTGGTGGTCATTTCGAGTTGTTCGCTCGGTAATTTTCTTCGCATCGCAGCGATTTTCCGCTAACTGCGCATGCGCAATGTTCGCACTGCAACTGTGCCAAGTAAATTTGCTATGCAGTTAGGTATTTTACTCACGGCATTACAAGGTTTTTTCATCATTCTGGTGATCGTAATGTGATTGACAGGAAGTGGGTGTTTCTTGGCGGAAACTGGCCATTTTATGGGAGTGTGTGAAAAAACGCTACCGTTTCTGGGAAAAACGCGGGAGTGGCTGGAGAAACGGAGGAGTGTCTGGGCGAACGCTGGGTGTGTTTGTGACGTCAAACCAGGAACGACAAGCACTGAACTGATCGCACTGGCAGAGTAAGTCTCGAGCTACTCAGAAACTGCACAGAGAAGTCTTTTCACAATATTGCGAATCTTTCGTTCGCAATTTTGATAAGCTAAGATTCACTCCCAGTAGGCAGCGGCTTAGCGTGTGCAAAGCAGCTAAAAGCAGCTTGCGAGCGAACAACTCGGAATGAGGGCCATTTACCGGGCATGGTTAATTCATTAATTATCAACAATAAAGGGTTTAGTAGTTGAATTAGCATAAAGTAGTCTGTTTCTATTACTTAGAAAAAGTGACAATAAGGATAATCACTATATTCGATGATACAATCGGAATATTAATCATTGCAGATTGTTCTTTTATCGGATAACTCAATCAGAAAAGAGAGTTAACTAAATTAGTTATTTAATGAATTAATTAGTCAGTTTAAATATTTTTAGAAAATAATTCAATAACAGATTGGAATATTCCATTTAATTATTATATAGGGTGAAACAATTTTGGATAGATTGGATAAGAAAAAGATTGTAATGTTTCTAGATGTTATCATGTTTATCTTATTCTATTCTAATGAGTTGTAATTATTAGTTTAATTAACATATTCGTTGTTATTATTATTATTTATTGTTGATAATTAATGAATTAACCACGCCCGGTTAATGCTTTAAATAGAGGCTGTCAGGACACTGTGAATGTCCGACTGAATAAGCTCACTTGCGAAACATATGTCTGGAGAGGGCGGCTAGGCTACGTGCAGCGCACACGTGAGCCGCCGCTTGGCAGCAGTCACTAGCGGCTGGGCAGAAGCCGCTTCCCGCAGCGCGTCCACACAGCCCGCTCACCGCTGCTCACACTCACATGGGCAGCGCTACATGTCAGCGGCTCAGACCAGCTCTATTGAAAGCAGCAAGGCAGAACACCTATAATAGTGGGTCTTGAGAGGAATAATTACTTCTGAGCTACTTCAGGTATTTCAGTTGACCCTCTCATCCACTGCAATTTCCCACTCTCTCCCTGCAATGTGATTACACACCAGGGAGTTGATTGGGCTTTTCAGAGGACAGCAGAAGTCGACGCTACTTTTCCTATATTCTGTCCCAGTGTGTGAACTTATCTTGCTCTCATTATGCCCATTCACTGCCATTTTGACACATGGGCTAACAGTAGAAGGGATAGGTCACATATACACTGTGATATACTGCATACTTCTATGGTATTTTCCTATGAACAATATCGCTCCACAATTAATGTTACAAAGGAAGATGTCTCTCCAAATAAGTCAACAACTGTTTTTCATTGAAATAATATCCCCTGCTCATGGGCACAACAAGAATTAAGGAGGCCTTGATCTTTTGGTGTGTAGCTGAGAGTGTTACCATTGTGGCTTAAAGGCTTTTCATATCTGCGACTATTATTACAGCTATTCTGTGGAACATGAATCAATGAGGTTTGCTCTCCTCTTAAATAGCTGAAAGTGTTACCATTGTGGCTGAACGGTCTTTCATTCTTGCCACAATTATTACTACCAATCTGTAGAATTTGTTACATACTATGTAGTATTTTTCATATATTGAAGCTACAACTATTCATTCAGGCAAATTACAAAAATTGTGTCCATTTGTATAACAAAAGGGTTATGAGACACAATACTTGTAGATCAACCTTTTCTGTTACAATTATTGCTCTCAAACCAGTGAAACATATGGATAAGCTGGCTGCTCACATGAATTTATGAATATATCTAATTTATGAATTTATGAATATATCTAATACTATCTTACCAGCGGGGAGGCTGCCGGGAAGTTGGACAAAATCTTATACGACATGACGGACCGTCATGTCGTATAAGTGTATGGGGCCCTTAACTCTCCTCTCTCCTCCTGGCTGGCTGCGATAACAGAGCTGGCCCTAGCCTTGGGAATGGATGCCCCTGGCATTCTAGATGCCCTAGGCATTTGCCTATAATGCCTATTGGCTAGGGCCGGCTCTGGGTGAGAGTCTGTTACTGCCGGTGTCCGTCAGCACCGCACTGCTCTAGTGATCAGACTAGTGTCCAGCAGCACCAAACTTGTAATCAGACTCAAAATAAACTACAGCTCCCAGCAGCCCTTGCTGCCGGGAACTCCCAGTGCTGAAGGACACCGATGCCACGCCGGCAGTAACAGACTCTCTCACCAGGTAAAGTCTGACAGTACTTCTCTTCTACCCTTTGGAAGTGGGTGGCACCACTAGGCGGCACCCCCTCCTTGCCTGGTTCCCCTGGCGAGTGCCATCCTGGCCAATGGGTAGATACACCCATGTTAGTATGACAGGAAAGGCTCTGCCTAACCTCATACTACAAGTACGACTGTCAGAGGAAGCAATGCTAACCTCTGTTCCACCAGCATGCCTCAGCCTGGCAAGCCAGACAGCCTCCTGGCTGTAAACCACCATGAGACTCCATACTGGGCCCTTATTCAGTAACTTATGTATCACAGGAGCTCCTGGCCCATCTAGTGCTGAAGTGCAATGGAAAGATGATATTTCGTTTTGCAATGCAAGATCACTGAAACTCCGTTCTAACACCACGAGGTCCTGCGATAACCCCATGCAGACCTTACATTGTACAATTATTAAGGAGAAAACATTTACAAAATAAAGGAATAGAACTCTGTACAACAAATGCATATCTTGTAAATAATCCCAAAATGTGAAACATTAATAAATGAAAACTAAAGGTGACTAATTGGAGCCATTCATTTGAGTTCCTAACATGAAATAATTGATAAGAACCTCACTAATGTTGGGTACACAGTGCACACTAGAAGATATATCTACTAGAGATGAGCGGGTTCAGACAGGGCACCCTTGGAATTATATGGCAGACATATAGACATAGGTGTGTTTGGAAAATCTCGTTTTCTCTGGCAGTTGCCATAGAAAATGAAGTAGGAGATGTTGCCATGTCACGTTCTGCTGGATTATGATTCTGTCTCTTCTGACAGACTTTGGCCACAAATGTGATCTCTCCCCATTTTGTACTCAGAGTTGTATGTTTATTGGAAAACACTTCATCAAACTTGGAATTTCCATTTCCACCTTTGTGGCTATATGTTTTCACAAATCTGGCTGTGATGTTGAACCTTGTTTCATATTCTGCACCAGGCTTTAGTTTATACGGCAGCGCCTCTGGATTTATACAGCAGATAGGCAGCAGATAGGCAACACCCATGGACTTACACAGCATAGGCAGCACCCATGGGGAATTACACAGCAGAGAGGCAGCAGCACCCGTGGATTTAAATGGCAGTGGGGCAGCACCCTGGACAGATAGGGAAGAGGGACAGCACCCCGTGTACAGCACCCCGTGTACAGCACCCCAGGACAGCACAGTACAGCACAGGGCTACAGCACCCCTGTACACAGCACCCCTGCACATAGGACAGCACCACAGCGCCTCTTTATTTTTACAGCACACAGGACAGTGCCCCTTTATTTTTACAGCACACAGGACAGCACCACAGAATCTCTTTACATTTACAGCACACGGGACAGTGCCCCTTTACATTTACAGCACACAGGACAGTGCCACAGCGCCCCTTTATTTTTACAGCACACAGGACAGTACCCCCTTATTTTTACAGCACACAGGACAGCGCCACAGCACCTCTTTATTTTTACAGCACACAGGACAGTGCCACAGCGCTCCTTTAGTTTTACAGCACACAGGACAGTGTCTTTTTTTTTTACAGCACACAGGACCGCACCCCTTTATTTTTACAGCACACAGGACAGTGCCCCATTATTTTTTTGCAGCACCCAGGACAGCGTCACAGCATCCCTTTATTTTTACAACACACAGGACAGCGCCCCCAACAGCACAGGACAGCACCCCAGGACTGCCCCCCTGTACAGCACAGGACAGCAGCACCCCTGTACAGCACAGGTCAGTACCCCTAACAGCACAGGATAGCACCCCTGTACAGCATAGAACAGCAGCACCTCTAACAGCACAGGACATCACAGGACAGCACCCCTGTACAGCAAAGGACAGCACAGGACAGCAGCACCCCAGTACAGCACCCCTAACAGCATAGGACACCACAGGACAGCATCCCAGAACAGCACGCCTGTAAAGCACAGGACATCAGCACCTCAAACAGCACAGGACACCATAGGACAGCACCCCAGGACAGAACCCCTGTAAAGCACAGGACAGCACTGGAGAGCAGCACCCCTGTGCATCACCCCTAACAGCACAGAACACCACAGGACAGCACCCCAGGACAGCACAGCAGCACCCCTGTACAGCACCCCTAAACAACACACACAGTGACCCTACCTGATGCCACCACCCACAGAGAGACAGAGCTCTGTCTCCCTCACTCTCCAAGTCCAAAGTGAAAATTGTGACATGCAGCTCCTTATAAGGAATCTAAAACAAGTGAGAATCCGACAGTGGGATGATGACGTTTTGGTATCCGAGGAAGGCGGGAAGTCCTTGGGCACTTGGATCCTGGCTCGGATCGGGAAGTTCGGGGGGGGGGGGGGGGTTTCTCTGACATCCGAACCTGCTCATCCCTAGTTATTATCATCAGAAACAACAATCCTTACTCCAAGCTATACCATAAAATACTGCTTTGCGCTCACCACACACAGACTGAGCGCTACATATTCCCACCTGTTACTCAACAAAGAAACGAGGCCTGGTATCCTTATTCATGTAAGCAGCACAGTCAACACTCAAAACACATAAGGACTTGAGGGGTCATTCCGAGTTGATCGCTCGCTGCAGATTTTCGCAGCGCAGCGATCAGGGCAAAAAATGGCATATTTGTGCATGCGTATGCCCCGCAATGCGCACGCGCGACATACGGGAACAACAAACAATGTGATTTCGCACAGGCTCTAGCGAAGAATTAAGTCGCACTGAAGGCCGCAGTGATTGACATGAAATGGGCGTTTCTGGGTGTCAACTGACCATTTTCAGGGAGTGTTTGGAAAAATGCAGGAGTGGCTGGGCGAACGTTGGTCTGGTATGTGACGTCAAATGCGGACACGAATAGGCTGAAGTGATTGCAAGCGCTGAGTAAGTTCTGAGCTACTCTGAAACTGCACAAACTGTTTTTGCAGAGCGCAGCTGCACAAGCTTTCGCACTTCTGCTAAACTAAAATACACTCCCCAGTGGGCGGCGGCATAGCGTTTGCACGGCTGCTAAAAACTGCTAGCGAGCTATCAACTCGGAATGACCCCCTTGGTGCGCAAGGTTGACCCACCCTATACTGGATACAGTGCAGGTTACAGTGCAGGTCAGATACACCATTAGTGCACTTACTGTGACAGGGGGAGCTGGCAGTGTCCTCAGTGCAGGGGATGCTGTCAGTGTCGTCAGTGTAGGGGTGCCTGCAGTATCCTCAATGCGAGGGTGCCGGCAGTGTTGGCAGTGCGGCGGTGCCGGTGGTGTCATTAGTGCAAGGTTGCTAGCGGTTTCCTTAGTGGGGGGGGGGAGTGGTCGGCAGTGCGGGGTTGCCAGCGGTGTCGGCAGTGCAGGGGTGTCAGTGGTGTCCTCATTGTGGTGGTGCCAGCAGTGTCTTCAGTGCAGGGGTGCCAGCAGTGTCCTCAGTAAAAGGGTGCCAGCAGTGTCGGCGGTGTAGGGGTGCCAGCGGTGTCCCCAGTGTGGGAGTGGCAGCTGTGTCCTCAGTGCAGGAGGTAGCAGTGTGGGGGAGGGGAGGTGTGCTGGTGGTGTGGGCAATGTTGGCAGGGTCCTCAGTGTGGGTGGTGAACGGTATCCTCGCTCCTGTGCTGTCCATGGAAGTCTATGGAAAATCACTTATTGACTGAGAGCCATGACAGATTGCTCTCTCAGCCAATTAGCAGCCAGCTTATTTAATTCAATGGGACTTTGTCATTTGGCAATCGAGGCAAAACCTGCGAAATTCAACAGCAGGATCACAAGGTTTTGCCTCGGTTAGGGATTCGGGCAGTTAGGGGTTCTTGAAAACTGAACTCTCATTTTCAATTATGAGTGTACTGTTAATTTATTTATTGTGTCTTTCAACCATGTACTGTATATGTAAAGTACTTATGTTGTACCCCTTTCACACCAATAATACTGCTTTCAGACAGCATTGCCGGATCTCGCCTGGATTTTGTACATGGGTCATTCCTGGGTGCAACCCGGCTGCCGACCCGACCCAGATAGTGATGGCACCGCCGACGTCTGCCGAGGTGGCGCTTTGAGATCAGATGATCTCTAAGTGTGGCCTCTTCCTATGCAGTGAACGGGTGTCAGGTCACATCGACCTGGGTTATTTCAACTGACCTCTTTGAGGCTGAGCCGCAACCCGGGTTGTGCGTATTCATGTGTAATATGCTGGGTTTTTGCTGGTTTTTGCTGGCAGTCTGAAAGGGGTATAACCCAATCTGGGTTACTAAACATGGTCTCAAGCCCTGTCCATCTGCTTGAAACTATGTCCACACTGCAGGCTGGACCCGGGTTAATGACAGGTTGTCCCTTTGCTGGTGCTTGGATATGACATCGCTGTTGATCCGGCTATCTGCTTACTTTTATATTGACCCAGGTGAGATGAACAAGGTCTTGCTTCTACATTGAAGACTACCTGTGTCAGTCCTGGGTTCAACCCTGATCACAACCTGGTCAAAATACTAGGGCATTGAACCAGGGTAGTCCGTTTCACACCAAGCCAGAATTTGGGTTGCCCCAGCGATATCCTATGTCAGAGGCTCAGTGTAAAAGCATACCTCCCAACATTTTAGAATGCTAGAGTGGGACTCCTGTGCAGGTGCGCCCGAAAAGGAGGCACGGCCTATGTGAAAGGGGGAATGGCCTTGCGGTAGTGCCATGATTGCGAGCCACACCCCCATTTTCCATCACCAAGGGGCATGCTGGCATGCCCCCAGTCACTCTGTCTCCATTGAATAGATGCTGTGCGCAAAGCAGTGAGTGATAGGAGCCTCCCAACTGCCCCCCTAACCGCGGGAGACTGCAGCCCATGGGTGGGACAGCAGGATAGTTCAAAAAAAATGGGACTGTCCCACGAAAATAGGGACAGTTGGGAGGTGTGCAAAAAGGGTATTATTACTTTTTTAGGGACTAATGACTACGGCATATTTTAGATTGTAATGGTCCTTAAAGACTGACAAAGGGCAAGTGTGACCCTATTTTAACACAGGCATATCTAGTGGTAAAATTGAACATTATAATTTTTATCTGTTTGTTTTGGGGGTATATTTTATGACTTTACAGTCTGTATAGCACAGAAACACAAAATCACAGTTCTACATGTCAGTTATATAATATGTGTCATTAATAAGAAAAGGAACACACTTTGTATCTATACCATTATAAATGATGTGAGTTATAGACAGTGCCTTCTTTTAAGTGGAAACAGGCCCTTTACCAATAAACAAACAGGCCTTGGCCCTCATTCCGAGTTGATCGCTCGCAAGGCGAATTTAGCAGAGTTGCTCAGGCTAAGCCTACGCCTACTGGGAGTGTATCTTAGCTTCTTAAAATTGCGACCGATGTATTCGCAATATTGCGATTACAAACTACTTAGCAGTTTCAGAGTAGCTTCAGACTTACTCGGCATCTGCGATCAGTTCAGTGCTTGTCGTTCCTGGTTTGACGTCATAAACACACCCAGCGTTCGCCCAGACACTCCCCCGTTTCTCCGGCCACTCCTGCGTTTTTTCCGGAAACGGTAGCGTTTTTATCCACACGCCCCGAAAACGCCGTGTTTCCGCCCAGTAACACCCATTTCCTGTCAATCACACTACGATCGCCGGAGCGATGAAAAAGCCGTGAGTAAAAATACTATCTCCATTGTAAAATTACTTGGCGCAGTCGCAGTGCGAATATTGCGCATGCGTACTAAGCGGAATTTCACTGCGATGCGATGAAAAATACAGAGCGAACGACTCGGAATGAGGGCCCTTGTACTGTACTCATATGCTCTTTCCCTTATTAGTCAAACCTCATATTGGGGCTGATGCAGAGTAGAAGTCCATTTGTAAAGCATATCTTGATGTTGCATTGCACATGCTTTGGAGCCAGGAGTATGCAATTACTTGTGATTCACAGTCATCTCCACTTGTGATTGAGTAAAGCTGGGTACACAACGGCCAATATATTATGAGCCTGTCGGCAAGTGTGTACATCCTCAGGGCCGAAACTAGGATTTTCGGCACCCGAGGCAAGGCAGTAATTTAGTGCCTCCCAAAAATTAAATGAAAAAATAAAATTAAAATAAAACAATAAAAAAATAATAATAATAAAATAAAACAAAAAATAATAATGAAATAATAAAATAAATTAATTAATTAAAATAATAAATAAATAAATAAAATTAAGCCAAATAAATAAAATTAAGCCAAATAAATAAAATTAAAAAAACTGCCACACAGTAGTGCACCTTATTCTTATTAAACTGCACAATAGTACCCCTCAATGACACTACAATGACCCACAGGGGAAAGAGGGAGAGATAGAGAGAGAGAGAGAGAGAGAGAGAGAGAGAGAGAGAGAGAGAGAGGGGGATGGAAAGGGAGAGAAAGAGAGATGGGAGAGATAGAGGAGAGGGGGAGAGAGATTGGAGAATGTGAAAATGAAATAAAATAAATGCTGTTCTTTATTATGGAATAATGCACAGTGCCATCCCATTTGTTCTTAAGTGTTTACTGCACTAAAGGTTAGCACAGTGTCACTCTATAGGGACCTACAGTACACTGTAGGCAGGTGTCAAGATATCTTTTAAGGCTCCCCTTATTCCGGGTGTGGTATTGAAAGTCGACAGTAACTAGGTCGACAATGTCTAGGTCGACCACTATTGGTCGACAGTAACTAGGTCGACTGGGTGTCTATGTCGACAGGGTATTTAGGTCGACATGTTCTAGGTCGACAGGTCAAAAGGTCGACATGCGTTTTTAATGTTATTTTGGTGTCGTTTTCTTCGTAGAGTGACCGGGAATCCCAATTAGTGCACCGCGTCCCCTCGCATGGATCGCTTAGCTCGCCATGCTTCGGGCATGGTGCCTTCGCTCCGCTACCGCTTTGCTCGGCACAGATTACCGTTCCAATCATAGTCCACGTGGATCGTTAAGTATGAAAAGGTTCAAAAAAAGAAAAAAATTGTGAAAAACTCATGTCGACCTTTTGACCTGCCGACCTATATCATGTCGACCTAAAGACCCTGTCGACATAGACACCCTGTCGACCTAGTTACTGTCGACCAATAGTGGTCGACCTAGACATTGTCGACCTAGTTACTGTCGACTTTCAATCCGGATCCCCTTATTCCATAGGCCCCCTAATCCTGGGACTTATGTCCCCTTAGAGTGGACATAACATTTGTGGAGTTTGATGAAAAATCTGAGAGTGTAACAAAGTAAGTGGTAGCGTCCTGCTAGCGATCACTCTCCACTCATCAGTGTGTAGACAGTTTGTTCCAGATAGAGCCTTGCTCCTAATGGGAGAAATAGCTGGTGGCATGCAAGAAGCATTCTTCCCTTTGATGTCCCTGGAGCTCGGTGACTGCTCTTACCCTCTGTCCGGATCCCTGTGCAGGTTATTGCTGCGTCAGCTACTGAGATAGTAATGTGGGTCCTCTGACTTCCGGATGCGGGGGTCGCGTGGTCCATTTTAGCCTCTCTCCAGATTTCGCACTCAGTTTGTGCAAGGGATTGCTGTGCCAGCTATGGGGATGGTGAAGTGCGTCCTCTGACTTCCGGGTGCAGGGTCTTGTGGTCCCTTCTCGCGTAGCTTGGTGAGGGTAGGGACTTGCTCTTGTCAGAGAGGTTACATAGTAGTTCCATGTATTGCAGTCAGAGGGTGCATAAGGATTATCGAGGGACCCGGGCAGAGTTCTCAGCGGCCCTTCAAATCCAGCACCCGGGGCACGTGACCCCTTAGCCCCCCCTAGTTACGGCCATGACATCCTGTATGTCTGTGAACGATGTCGCTCATAGACATATTGTGTCAGCTTTGCAGCACAGCAGATTCCAGATATATTTGAAGATATATCGGCGTATCTGGCTGTGTGTAAGGGTCGCCCTGCCTACTGTACACTTGCTTCAGGGACTGATGGATCTTTTACACCTAGGATAGAAATTGTAAAAGTGCACAGTGATAGCAGTTATAGCTATGGAACCAAGTATATGAATAGGAGCTGTCTGGCGGCAGAGAAGTGTACAACTCTCCAACTCCAACTGTAAGGATAAGTAGATACTCATGCATGCAATGTAGGAGCAATTATGGCCAACTTGTCTTCAACACAGCATCAGCCCAATTGACTCTACATTCTAGTTTGGCGAATGACATCTGATTGTGTACTATGAAAAGATCTCGATTTAGTTAAATTTGCATATAATGACTAGGGGTGAGAGGGTTCGGTTTTCTGAAAACCAAGACCCCCCCGAACTGTGCAGATCTAAGGCGGATCCAAGGCAGGCTCGGTTTTGCACGCCTGCCTTGGATACGAAGGCAAAACATCATCATCCCACTGTCGGATCTCATGGGTCTTGGATTCTTTATAAGGAGCCGCATGTTGCCGCCATTTTCACTCTGGACGTGGAGAATGTACACACAGGACGTGTACTGTGTGTGCTCTGTGCTGCCTGTTAGAAAAATGGAAGGGGGGCAAAAGAAGGGAGGCAGGTTCTCTCTGTGAACGTGTGTGCTCTCACTGCTCTGTGCTGAAAAAGGGAAGGGGGGTAGGGGGTTGTTTTGCAGGAGGAAGGGAGGCAGGCAGGAGAGAATTATTGTGGAGCTGAGGGGTTGTTTTGCAGAAGGAAGGGGTGCAGGAGAGAATTATTGTGGAGCTGAGGGTTTGTTTTGCAGGAGGAAGGGGGCAGGCAGGATATAATTATTATGGAGCTGAGGATTTGTTTTGCAGGAGGAAGGGGGACAGGCAGGAGAGAATTATTGTGGAGCTGAGGGGTTGTTTTGCAGGAGGAAGGGGGGCATGAGAGAATTATTGTGGAGCAGAGGGTTTGTTTTGCAGGAGGAAGGGGGGCATGATATAATTATTGTGGAGCTGAGGGTTTGTTTTGCAGGAGGAAGGGGGACAGGCAGGAGAGAATTATTGTGGAGCTGAGGGGTTGTTTTGCAGGAGGAAGGGGGGCATGAGAGAATTATTGTGGAGCAGAGGGTTTGTTTTGCAGGAGGAAGGGGGGCATGATATAATTATTGTGGAGCTGAGGGTTTGTTTTGCAGGAGGAAGGGGGGCAGGCAGGAGAGAATTATTGTGGAGCAGAGGGGTTGTTTTGCAGGAGGAAGGGGGGCATGAGAGAATTATTGTGGAGCAGAGGGGTTGTTTTTCAGGAGGAAGGGGGGCATGAGAGAATTATTGTGGAGCAGAGGGATTGTGTTTTGCAGGAGGCATGAGAGTTCAGTTGATCTGTGGCATTGAGTGTAGGTGTGCTGCTGTGTTAGGGCTCTGCATACTAGTGCACTGCATAAAGCATGCTGTGGCTGTGTATAGGTCAGGAGTCAGGACCTGGTGTTCTCTGTCTATAAGGGGCTGTGTGACTGTGTACAGTCGTGTGTCACACTGCTGTGTGTGTGATACAGAGAAATAATTATATTTCTAATTGGTGCGTCACTCCGTGACTACTAGTAATAACACTACTGCTATATATCCCCTGTGTGTGATCCAAAGCAAAAAATATATATTTCTATTGGTGCGTCACTCTGACTACTAGTACAGCGGCTGCTGTATACTACTGCTATATGTCCTCTGTGTGTGATCCAAAGCCAAAAATATATTTCTATTATGTATTTGAAAAGGGTGCTCTCTCTGCTGTATCTGAAAGGGTTGATCCATCCATCCAGGGGCTCCGCCCCAGTGTAAAACGAAGGTAATAAAAGCTAAAAACATAAAGCCTAAAATTATAATTATTAAAAAAAAAATCTATTTTTTTGTTTGTGCTGTACCCCAGTGTACTATACAATTTTTATTTTATTTTCATAAGTAGTGTGACACTGCCAATCAGACTGCAGTATATTATTTATTACTCATAAACGCATTGGGCGATGCTATCAGTGTAGTCAACCGCAGTGTGTAATTACTAGATATATTTTTGATTTATTTGTGTGACACTGTAACCGCCGGTGTGTAATATAAAAAATACTTCTACATATTTTTTACTCATTTGTGCGACACTGTAACCACAAACAATAATATATTTATATTTTGATTTAAATTAATATTTTGTGCTGCGTCATCCCAGTATACATCCAGGGACTGCAGCTGCTCCATCCATCTAGGGGTGTTCTGTAAGTCCGCCCAAAATAAAAGACATCTATTTTTTTATATTTTTATATTTTGTGCTGTATCCTCCCAGAATACATCCAGGTGTGCACCGTCCACTTCAGGATGTGGTGTCTGTAGCTCATATTCTTATTATAACTTATTGTCCTATTTTCATATCTCTTCCCATCACCACATTGGAATTAATTCAAATGAATATTATTATTAATAATTATTATTAATTAGATAAATTTAAATTAATATAAATAAAATCTTCATATAGTGAACTTTCTGCATATTTAAGATATCTTGGAGGAAATGAAGAATTTGTTTCTAAATAAATGAAATAAAGTAAATTGAAATGAAAATAAATGTAATTAAAATAAAATAAAATTAAAATAAATTAAATAAATGAAATCTAAAACATTGTCTTTTTTTATTCTTCTTTGCCTTAATCATCTTTTTGTGAACTGAAATCTTGAGCCTTACCTAATGCATTAATTTTTTTAGTTTTTTTTAATAGTTTGTCCTCCCAGTATATACCTGTACAACCAAGGTCTGCGGCTGCTCCGTCCAGCTACCTCAGTGCAACCTTTTGGCCTAAACTGGACGAAACCAATATTGTGAGCTGTGAGGTGCTCAGAATAGTCTGGAAATGAGTGGAAATGAATGTCATTGAGGTTAATAATACTGTAGGAACAAAAAACACCCCCAAATTCTGTTATTATCATTTTGATGATTTAAAAAAAAAAAATCCAGATCCAAAACCAAAATCCACAAGAGAGGTTTTGGCAAAACCAATATAGATCCAAAACATGAAGTAGATCCAGATCGAAACACAAAACCCGAAAAATGGCCCGGTGCACACCCCTAATAATCAGAAGTATTTAAGTAATAAATGTTACTACTGCAGTGAAGTTACTACTGTAATTATCAAGGGAAAACTGCTGGAAAGATTAATTTTCATTCATCAAGTCAATAAGGAAAAGAAAAAATGGGAAAGAGAGAAAGTGACTACTAGAGCACCAAAACATTTCAGATGAAATCTCTGCTTTCTGATATTGAGGTTGTACAATACTTTATATTAATAGTACAGTGGCTATTATATCCTCATATGGAAAACTGAAACAGAATCTAGAACCAGTCTCAGGCCACATTAACACTAGCCAGGACTGGATTAATCTGTTGCCTTCGGCTGAAATCTCCCACAATCTCCACTACAATGATAATGTATGCCTTTCTTCATTATGCACCTGTTGCTTCCTCTTCCTCCATCCAATCCTATTTTAGTCCTCTTCTCTTTATAAAGCTGCAGCAGATAGTGAAAGGAAGTCAGTTCTAAAACTAAAACTGAGAGGCAGGAAATGGCCATCTACTTATCATCTTTAAATTAAAACTTACTTTATTGTTCATTAGACCTTTTTAGGGTTTCTCAAATAATCAATCTAGTTGCCAACCATTTAGCATCACCAAATTCTTAACAGGTTCCACATGTAATTCAAATATCAAAAACGTTGGTTAATTGCATCTACTTTTCTCATCTTCTCCTGCAGTTGTACAGGAACAACAAGACAAAATTCTGGATTCCAAAATTTCTCTGTGCAGCCTCTGTTAACTTTTGGATTGGAAGGGCTTTATTCCATAAGAATGCTCTTTAATAAAACTTTCAGATGTATATGCCCCATAATTTTTCAAAATATTTTCATAGAAGTACCCTGAAAAACTTAGAAACATAGAATTTGATGGCAGATAAGAACCACCTGGCCCATCTAGTCTGCCCCCTTTTTTTTAACCATATTTTTATCTCAAACCTTATTTAATCCGTATTTTTTTTTGTAAGGATATACTTATGTCTATCCCATGCATGTTTAAATTGCTCTACTGTCTTAACCTCTACCACCTCTGATGGGAGGCTGTTCCACTTGTCCACTACCCTTTCTGTGAAGTAATTTTTCCTCAAATTTCCCCTGAACCTACCTCCCTCCAGTCTCAGTGCATGTCCTCATGTCCTATTTCGTCTCTTCATTAGAAGACTGTTTCCCTCCTGGACTTTGCTAAAACCCTTGATATATTTGAAAGTTTCTATCATGTCCCCCCTTTCCCTTCTCTGCTCTAAACTATACATAATGACATTTTTTAGTCGTACTGGGTATGTTTTGTGATGAAGGCCATGCACCATTTAGTTGCCCTTCTTTGTACAGTCTCTAATGTATTAATATCCTTTTGAAGATATGGCTTCTAGAATTGAACACAGTTTTCTAGATGAGGCCGTACCAATGACCTATATATTGATAAAGCTAAATATTTATCTTATATATTACCCTTTAAGAGGTCTAAGAACACTGTACGCTATCTACGTAAGAAGTACCGTAAGGGTACGCAAGTTGCGTAACGATCGCTCAACCGTAGTCGAGACGCTCAAGCGTCACGTTCGCTTACGGCCCAGAGATCACAGGCAGGCACGCTATTGCATTATAACATTAAACCTTTATATCTATACCTTTAACAACGAAATATACAGTAAACCTTAGTGTGGTGATAGAGTGTAAATGCAACCTGGTGTAACCTGATTAACTACAAAGCTGCTTGGGCGTCACCGACGCTCAGGGAATACTTAACACTATAAGAAATACACAGATACCTGGGCTTAGGGTCCAAAACCTATTATATGTATTATGACTATTATACTTGCAAAAGAATCACATTACAAAGCATACACTACAATATAACATAGACTAACTAACCAAATAACTACACAGGAAATACCATACAATACAATACAATACAATCAAGGGAAAATAAGGGAAAAAGAGAGGAGAGAGAGATGGCTCATAATAACATCAAGACAATATGACTGCGGAGAAAACTTACGCACAAGGGGAAACGATCGCAAGCGCCTCTGGACATCCAGCTCCCGATTATCAGCAATGAGAACCGTTTGAAGAGAAGTGAGTGCTGGATGCCACAGGCTTGTCTTATTTATGCTCCACACACAATACAATTCAATGGTCCCTACAATCTCATTGTTCATTGGACACAGGAATTCGGCTTCGCATTATAACAAAAGGTCATAGGTTGATTCATACAGGTGGGCTGTGACTATTTCCAACAGCTCAGGTGGGAGGGAAACTGGGTTTCCCGCCGCATGGGTAATAAAGTGCAAATAAAGTAAATGTTCATAAACTTCTTATGTCCATAACTATTCGCACGAGCGATTGATCTGCTTCAAACCAACACCGGAATGTTTCTAATTAAATATTCTTCCGATGGATACTAAACACCACTGTATTACTCCTGTCTGACCCTTCGTATCAAACAAAGAGGGATTTCTCTGTTCATGAACATTCTATATTAACCAAACTTGCAGAATCTATCAAAGGGACCATGATCTACAAAATACATTATATAGTGAAAATATGTAATGATTGAGTCGCACGCTACGATCGCATAAACTCTACCGTAAATACGCATACCATGCGCCTGCGGGTGCCCGCGACTGTGAGTATGCGCACGTACGGGAGAGCGTACGCATGCGCAGCACGGACCTGTGTGAGGTGCAAATATGGTAGTGTGCATAGAGATATTTTTCTGACTTTGACAGTCCACCCTTTGGCAGTCAACAATAACTGCCACTTCCTGAAAACATTTCAAAAGGAGAAAAATATATGTTAGGGGTTAATACATTTACATGGTTGGGTAAGGGAGGAGAGGAGATGGTAGGAAAAGGGTATGACCTAGTGAGATAGCAGAAGCATGTGTGTATGAATCCGTGCTTGGGGGTCATGTATCATCGTGCTGTACGTGTTTTAAAATCAAGCTTCGAGGTATTGCGAAGTATACATGTGAATTCCTTCTTATCCCGTGGTACGGGTCTGTGGATGGGCTGTCAAACTTTACCGAGCTCTTTTTGGCTTTGGTTGTAACTAAATGGGGGAGCACATTTTAGTTGATGATACATGAATGGGGGAGATATGTGACTGCTGATATCTGTGCCTGTATTCCCTATCGACTATGTGTGTCATTACCTGAGGGTTGTAGAGATGAAGATAAAGAACACTTATGGAAAATGCAGTGGTATTCTATGTCAGGTTAATGTACATCTGTCGGTTGAAGTTTTGTTCGGTATCAGTTGAAAGTCGTCTTCTTTGCGCTGTTTTGCCCATTAGGTGCGAGCAAAAAGCTTTGTCAATGCCATTAGATTTACAAAAAAATGTTGGGCTAGCGTAAGTTTAAGAATTCTAGGGAAACTGGGGATCCATGGCAAAGTTCATCAAATGTCCGTATCTACAGTGGTCAAAACTTCTTCTTTAATCCCTCTGTTGTCTATATATCGGCTCATCAAATTCCTCGTCCAAGTGGGTCTTTTTACCTTGGAGGAAACGGAAAAACAGGTGAAAGAAACGGACCGTAGAAATCGCATTTTCATCACATCATTGTTTCTACATTTGGGTCGTAAATCAAGTCCATTGGAATTACAGTTTCCTCACTCCTTAAACTCATTACCCTTGTACGATGTTTGCACTTCATTAAAGCCTGACCGCATCTGAATATCAATCCAATCGATATGACAACACCTAAGATACATAGGAGAAACTTCCCAACATCCATTATGACTCCTTGAGCCCAGTCTCCTAAACCAGAAAACCAATTTCGCGGGTTCAACCATGACACCCAATCAGTCAGCTCATTACCTACAGCAGCAAGAGTGAGATTGTGTCTCCTGCGAAATTCCCACTTCAATTGGAGAATATCGTCCATCTTTTGGTCTATGACCTCGACCGGATCCTCGGTGCTATTCGTAATAAATGTGCAACATTTCACGCCGTATTGTGTTGCCAGTGTGACACAATATCCGCCTGTCACTGCTGTGAGGTAATTGAGAACCATTCTATGCTGTACCAGTTCTGTTTTGTAAGCCTGAAGTTCTCTTCCAGTATACCTAAACGTGTCATCATACATTTCAGTGATATTGTCTAACAAATTTGCGAGCGCCGATATGTATTTATAATTCAGCACTCCTCTAGCGGTGCGGGTGAAATCTAACGCGATTAAGAATTGAATCCCGGTGGATTCACTTATCAGATCAGAGGCCGGATGCTCTGTCTTCTCTATCAGGTGCCTTTTAACAACGTGCTCGTAATGGGTGTGAGTATAAGGAGCTTGGGCACCACGGTGTATGTCTTTCATTTTGTCATGTGATACAGTCATTACTTCAGGCAGTACTTTTCCAATATAACACAATCCTTCAGAGTTTGGGGCAAGCCACTTGTACGCCTTTCTCCCGCATACGAAATATGCATCATCGGGGAGAACATATGGGATGGAGTAGGACATAACCATATTACACACCTTCCATGTGAAATCTCCTAACCCTAATTCTTCCATCTGTTTAGTACACGTATCAGGTTGTACGATATGTGCACAGTATCCTGGTGATACCTCTCCAACTTTAGTAATCCTATTTCCTAAGGTATACCTATACCGGAAAGATTTTCCTCTACTGGCTATGTGGCGTACAAGCTCTGTATCTGTAGGCATTCTATCTGCTCTATGCGAAAAGGTCATGGTGTGGTTACTCCATGACACTTCCCAATTTCCTGGCTTTCGGGGATTGGAGATGTTGAAACATAATAGGGACCTATCCACGTGGTATTGGTGGAGCTTTAAACTAGGAGGACTGGAGATGTTAAACCTCCTGTCCACCGGTCTCCCACCACTTAACTCAAGTACCTCCCCTAACGTTAAAGGAAATGGTACTAGCCCTGATTTGCTATGACCCTGAGGTACTTGAGAGCATACCCAACAATCTGTTTTGTTTAACACATTACCCACTAAGGAGTGATAGTCACTCAATGGATGCCGGTCCATATGGATATTAAAACTGGATTGGCATTTCTTAATGCACCCGTCCTCAATGACATTGTTACAGAGCCTACAGATACAGTTTTCTTCAGCCAACAATCCTTAAAAGAAAAATGTTTACAGATAACATGGCTGCTGGATCGTTTCCGGTACTCGCCTTTGCTTGGTGATTGGGTTGCTATTGGAAATTTACACCTCCGTCTCAGTCATCAGAACCTTTCTGGATCCTTTCTCGACCTCACTGGTACTCTCACCGAAACAGACTGCTCTGGTCAACATCAGGGTCAACATGAAAATCCATATCACAGTCTCTTGGGGCAAGTCCATCTTACAGGAGGAGAAAAGAAGAAATTTGTAAAGGGGGTATAAGAAAACAGTTTGTGGGGGAGAGAACTTGTTACGATAATAAGTTCTCTCGTCTTGTTGTTCTTCTTGTTCTGCTGTCCTCTCAAAAGGTGCTGTCTCTTCAGTCTTCCAAATGAACATTCTGGTGATGCAATATTCCTTCCTAACCGACGATCTTTCTGTAAGGAGCGAAAATCTGGCATTACCATTGGTCCAACTGAGGGGTGACATACCATCTTTAAACCATGAAAACATGAGTGAGAAGAGAGAGAGAGAGTCAAAAAAAACAAAAGAGAGGGAGAACGCTTCATGTGCATAACTCAACAACAAACAACAATAGGAAACGAGAAACGAAGCATTTTTATCAAACATTTTTCAACATTAAGAAAACATTGTTAGCATTATCAGGCTGTCATATCTACGTGTCTAATGGTCTCCTTGAACAGTCCCTCCCCACCAGCACCTGCATTACTCCACTGTTTGTATCTGGCCAGAAATACATTGTGGCGGATAGGTCATGCTGGGGTTTGGTAGACTTCTGCAAGGACCAAGTGGATATGCAATGTGTGAATTCTTACCAATAATCGTCAGAGATGGGGATAGAGAGAGAGAGAAAAACATTTTTCTTCACAAATACATTTACAACGTTTCACCTGGTCATTCCTGTGTCTTTAGTGAATGACCTCCCAATTTATTAACCGTTACCTCAGGCTTACCATCAGTCCTAATAATCACCTTTCCTGACTATATCTCATGGGTGTGGGCCAAAATTCTTCCTGTCTGGTCTCTGATTATAATGGTGTGTGTTATAATTTTGCTCATTTCTTGGTCTAGGGGGTCTGACTTTATGTGGGTTATTACAGTTGCTGGCATAATGCCCTTCTCTTCTACAATGATAACAAATCCTTGGCTTTCTCCATGTGCTAGGGGCCTGGGATTCCGGTCGACTTGATGCATCCTCTAGTGCTTGGATGTTCAGTGCCATCAACCGCTCTCCCTGCGCTTCCCTGGTTCTTTGGATATTTCGGTCATGCTCGATAGCGGACTCTCTTAATGCCGCCACCGAGATACCTCTCCAATGTGGTATGGAAGTTTGTACCCTAATTTTTAGTGTGTCTTTTAAGTTGTTCATTAATACGGACACAGCTACCTCTCTGTGGTGTACATTAGTTTCAATGTCATCTATACCAGTGTACCTAGCCATATCCTGCAGAGCCCGGTGAAAATACTCTGATGCGGATTCACCTTCTTTTTGTTTTATTGTAAAGATTTTATTCCACTTTACTACTGTAGGAAAATATTCTTTCAACTGTAGATTGATTCTTTTTACATTATCTTGGTTATACTCGTTTGTTAGTGGCACTTCCTCATCTAGCTTACAATCAGCGATAAATTTCAATGAATCAACATCGGGGGGTAAACATGCCCTCAAAACTGTCCTCCAATCTTTGTTATTTGGCTCTGCAGTGTGTCCTAGCACTCTAATGTATCTTTGACAAGCAACTAAGTCTTTCCTGGGATCAGGAAATTCAGACAGAATTGTTCTTAATTCTGTTCGGGAAAAAGGGCAGTACATGGCGATGTTCCTGACGGGGGTGACTCCTGAAGAGTCAGTTTTCCCATTTGGTACTGCAATTACCCTGACAGGATTAAGTCCAGTAACGTCATTCTGAATTGATTCTACAATATGAGGTACATTTGTTTGTGCGTAATGTATAATACCATACGTACCTGTGGACACGACCTCACCTGACCCTCCGTTAGGGGGTTTGATTACAGTCTTTACCGATTTGGTCGTGTCCACCTGGATGTCTTGTGTGATGGCTGCTGGAAAAGGTGCCGACATCGTTCTGGGCTCGCTTTCTTGTTGGTGTTCCTGAGGAAAGTTTAACATGGGGTGCGACTTGCATGGGTTAATAGTTGTACATTCAACAGTATTACAATTAGCATTGTTACATTTATTACACTTATTCTTATCATCTATACTACAGTTGCTAAGAGCGTTTTTATTGTTCACCCTTGTGCTTTTCTCCGCAACCACAATCCCCTCCATTGCCATGTCTCTCCTCTCAAGATGAAAGTTAGGTATGTAAGTTACATTTCTTTGCATTTCACCTTCCTGTTGCCATAACTGTAAACAATCATAATGCTTGATTCGTCTCTTTGCTGATTTAATGAGACATATCCTTCTCCTTAAATTATGCAACACCTCTGAGTTAAAACTACCTATCCCGGGAAATGGTGCCTTATCCCCCGCAGTCATTCGTGTCCATTCATCACAAAAGGTCTCAGTGTGGGGACCATATTTCCCCCACATTACTAACCGAGCAGACCCTCGGGGTCTGCAAGCCTCTGGAGTCTGAATCCTGACTGCCGACCGTCTCTGTGTTGTGCACTTGGCTGCCATTGTGGACCTCTTTAACACAGAAAAACTTCCTAAAATGCACCAAACACAGAACTTCGTTGGAAATCCTTAAAGCTCTTCCACTGAACTTCTTCTGCTCCGGGTATCTCCGATCCGCCTTCTAGCAGACACGTGTAGCCGTTGCAGGCCCTATCTCTAGAGATTTTCCTGAGAAAATTCCCTTCCTTTTTCTTTACACAAATCACGCTTGCATGTGCTCCCTACAACACGTATGAGGGCAAGATTTACGCATGGATATACGACCTCATATCACGTTGCGTTATTGGTCACACATACAACCGTGCGGTCCAATCGTACCACTTATAGACACTTGTTGCCCATAAATGGTAGGATCATTGGAGTCTCCCTACTGTGCTCCAAAACAGCCAGAGCGTAACACAACGAAAACTTTATCACACTCTGTTGCACGTTTTCACTTCAGGCCGTGCTCATAGATCACACAGATCACAAAGTCCACAAAGCGGGATTTAATACCGTTTTATCACATAGACCACAAAGTCCACAAAGCGGGATTCAATACACTCATACCGTTTTCAACCCACTATCATTCTTATAGTTTTCTGATCAGAAAAATCATTTCCCGTAGTCTGATAGCTCTCCCCAGAGGTATTACAGTAAAGTAAGGTATTTAAACTAAGTTTTGGAAAACTGAAATCAATTTGTGCTATTTATCGCCTTGCGCTATTTACCGCGTTGCGCTATTTATCGCGTTGCGCTATTTATCGCCTGTTAAAATCAACTTGTGGTTTGAGTTACGTGGGCGTACACAGACGCTCCGTTGCGTAATATACGCTGCATGCGTCGGCCTTTGGATTGTGTACGCAAGTCTTTGTTAGAGACACGTGTACGCAAAGCAAAGATCCACCGTAACACAATTTATACTTTTATCAATGTAGATTGATCCTTGATCATCTACCACACAACACACTGACTTCGCCTTATCTCCCAGTCAAAAACTGTGTGTTTGTCTATACTTTAACTATATTACCTCTATTCTTAAACTATGAAATAGCGGCAAATCTCTCTCAGCACGTTTATCAACTATAAACTGGCAAACAGGAGAGTGACATACGAAAATACACAAATGAAAAGGAAATGCAGATATATATGTGTGCGTGCAAGACAGAAAAATAAACAGTTTTAAAAGACACTAGCGTTTTGCTCTTACCTCCGGTTCCCGGATTCCTTCAGCACCATTTACTTAAGCGAAGCAGACGCTTATCCCGTCAGCACTACGAGGGATACAACCTCCCGCCCTTTGCTGATGGATAATGTCTGCTGATCTACCTAGTGCAGATATGTGAAGGACTGGACGGCCCCCAATTGATAAAGCTAAATATTTATCTTATATATTACCCTTTAAGAGGTCTAAGAACACTGTACGCTATCTACGTAAGAAGTACCGTAAGGGTACGCAAGTTGCGTAACGATCGCTCAACCGTAGTCGAGACGCTCAAGCGTCACGTTCGCTTACGGCCCAGAGATCACAGGCAGGCACGCTATTGCATTATAACATTAAACCTTTATATCTATACCTTTAACAACGAAATATACAGTAAACCTTAGTGTGGTGATAGAGTGTAAATGCAACCTGGTGTAACCTGATTAACTACAAAGCTGCTTGGGCGTCACCGACGCTCAGGGAATACTTAACACTATAAGAAATACACAGATACCTGGGCTTAGGGTCCAAAACCTATTATATGTATTATGACTATTATACTTGCAAAAGAATCACATTACAAAGCATACACTACAATATAACATAGACTAACTAACCAAATAACTACACAGGAAATACCATACAATACAATAAATTCAAGGGAAAATAAGGGAAAAAGAGAGGAGAGAGAGATGGCTCATAATAACATCAAGACAATATGACTGCGGAGAAAACTTACGCACAAGGGGAAACGATCGCAAGCGCCTCTGGACATCCAGCTCCCGATTATCAGCAATGAGAACCGTTTGAAGAGAAGTGAGTGCTGGATGCCACAGGCTTGTCTTATTTATGCTCCACACACAATACAATTCAATGGTCCCTACAATCTCATTGTTCATTGGACACAGGAATTCGGCTTCGCATTATAACAAAAGGTCATAGGTTGATTCATACAGGTGGGCTGTGACTATTTCCAACAGCTCAGGTGGGAGGGAAACTGGGTTTCCCGCCGCATGGGTAATAAAGTGCAAATAAAGTAAATGTTCATAAACTTCTTATGTCCATAACTATTCGCACGAGCGATTGATCTGCTTCAAACCAACACCGGAATGTTTCTAATTAAATATTCTTCCGATGGATACTAAACACCACTGTATTACTCCTGTCTGACCCTTCGTATCAAACAAAGAGGGATTTCTCTGTTCATGAACATTCTATATTAACCAAACTTGCAGAATCTATCAAAGGGACCATGATCTACAAAATACATTATATAGTGAAAATATGTAATGATTGAGTCGCACGCTACGATCGCATAAACTCTACCATAAATACGCATACCATGCGCCTGCGGGTGCCAGCGACTGTGAGTATGCGCACGTATGGGAGAGCGTACGCATGCGCAGCACGGACCTGTGTGAGGTGCAAATATGGTAGTGTGCATAGAGATATTTTTCTGACTTTGACAATATACAGTGGCATTATTACTTCTTTCTGCTGCTGATTCCTTTCCCAATGCAATCAAGCATCTGACTAGCCTTCCTCATTGCTTTGTTACATTGCTTACCTGAATTAAGTCACCTGAAATAGTGACTCCTAAATCCCTTTCCTCCTCAGTAGTTTCCAGTATAGTACCATTAATACTATATTTAGCCTTTGGATTTTTGAGACCCAAGTGCATGATTTTGCATTTCTTGGCATTAAACTGTAATTGCCACACTTTTGACCATTCTTATAGTCTACCTAGAGCCTCAATCATTTATTTTACCCCTCCTGGTGTGTCTACCCTGTTGCATACCTTTGTGTCATCTGCAAAAGGCATACTTTCCCTTTAATCCCATTTTCAATGTCACAAATAAAGATATTAAAAAGCACTGGTCCAAGTACAGATCCCTGGGGTGCTCCATTGGTAACATTTCCCTCCTGTGAATGCACTCCATTTACCACAACTCTCTGTTTTCTATCCTGCAACCAAGATCTTATCCATTCAATAATCCTAGAATCCAAACCCAAGCTTTCATTTTATTTAACAGTCTGTGATGTGGAACAGTGTCAAAAGCCTTACTAAAGTCTAGATAAGCTATATCCACGGCTCCACCTGTATCCATCACTTTAGTCACATAGTCAAAAAAGTTAATAAGATTAGTTTGACATGATCTTCCCCCAGTGAATCCATGCTGTTTGGGATCCCGTAAATTGCTCGATTTGAGATCATCTACACCTGTTTCTTTTAAAAGTGTTTCCATTCATTTCCCTACTACTGATATAAGACTCAGTGGTTTGTAGTTGTTTGCCTCTTCCTTGCTTCCACTTTTGTGCAGTGGGACTACGTTCAATCTTTTCCAGTCCTCTGGAATTACTCCTGTAGCTAATGACTGGTTGAATAATTCTGTTAATGAAACCTAGTTTGAGGTGTTTGGTGTACAACCACTTTGATGCAACAAAACATCAATTTACTGGGTCTGGCAGAGTGGTCTTTACCATTACAGAATTTCCAAATGTTCCCCTCCATGAGTGCAGGCTTTCTCTTGTTTTATTGCTAGCATGACTTCTGGCTGCTGGCTTTGCTAGTGGCTGTCATGTGCCAAAGTTCAAATTGGAGGCAACCTATTTGAGTAATCTGAACTCCTGCTTTCTGGTTATTGTATGTGATATCCAATTTTTACTGCTTCCTGTTATTACTGTCAGGTCCGGGTGTTTTTGTGAATCCGTTAACCCGGGACCAACCACAGGTGTAGGTGCTGGGGTATGAAGAAAGCAGGGAGGACGAAGAAAGTTCTGTTTCATATATTTATTGAAAATAACAATTCAGTAAAGTGGTAAATGTCAAGTTATTAATCACCATAGTATACTGACGTATTGCATGAATAATAGAAATAATATGCAGGATATATCTTAAAGAAAAAATAAAAGAAATGTTCATGGAATTGCGTTTAAAACAGGCTGGAGAGTAAATGTTAAATTGTCCAAATATAAACAAGCTTTGATGCTGAACTGTAGAATGTGTTTAACTGGGTTATGCAGACATGAAGAAATAACTGTGAGGATTTGCAATGAAGTTTTGAGAGGTAACTGAGAGACTGTGAAGAATTATCCTTGTAATGGCAACATAGAAAGTAAAAGTACTAAATTGGGTTACTTGCGAGTTCCGGAGATCACTGTGAGACTGTAGCAGATGATATGAGTGATGAACGGGTTAAATGCAGAGCAGAACAAACGAACAGCTGAAGTTAGTGGAATCCTCCAAACTCTGTATGGTTGAAAGCAGGCAGACAGGGTTTCCTCATGCAAGACTCTGGGAATCCAATTGTTACCAGTAGGTGCGTGATTAACTGACAGCACAGCGGGGAGCCGGTGGATCTTTAGCAGTGAAGGCTGCAGACGGGCCTCTGGGAACGGAGGCGATATCTGGACCACGGGAATCACACAGGAATGCACGGAGAGAGCTCAGAGCTAGAGCACAGCGTTGATACAACAAAGCACTGGCCCAGAGTAACATAATCCCAGCCTACTTAAAGGCAGCACAAGCACGGGATTGGCTTACACCTGCCCACAGGTGTTTTCACAAGTGCTCTGTATTACCTATTTGGTCTCCAACATGGCCACCTCCTATACAGCAGACACACCGCAGTGCCTTAGGCCATTTGGTCCCCGCACTCACAGTTCCCAGACTCTGCATTACCTGTGCCACTGATCACGCCGCGTCCCCACACGGGCGCACAGCACCGCGAGCAACCGCACTGGCAACGGATGAACCCCAGAACCCGCAAAGGTGAGAGGCCAGTTCGTGACAATTACAATTAGAGATGAGCGGTTCGGATTTGGGGAAATCCGAACCACTCCATACTTTCCCTTTCCAAGCAGTCGAGCCCGGGGCTCAGACAAGCCCCGGCTTCCTTGAGCCCTGTCCGAGCTGAGCACTCGAGATCCCAGTGTCAGATCTTGCATGTTCGCCTTTGGCGCTAATTTCAAAATTCTATGGCGATGATCGCTGATTGGCTGAGAGACTCTCAGCAAATCAGCATTTCTCCATAGACTTTCATTAGTAAAAATGGCAGCCCACACTGCTGTAACACCGCTAACCTGCAATGCCGCCACCCATACTGCCACCACCCCCACAGTGCCGGCACCTCCGCACTGAGGATACCACCAGCACTCCTGCGCTGCCAACACCCCTGCACTGAGGACACTGCTGGCACTTCTCCACTGCTGATACAACTGGCACCCCTACACTGCTGACTCAGCTAGCACCCCCATAATGCTGATACACCCCAGCATTGAGGACACCGCCGGCACTACAGTGTTGACAACACTGTTGGCACCACTGCACCGAGGACACTGCCGGCACTCCTGCACTGCCAACACTACCGGCACCCATGCACTGCTGACTCAGCTGGCACCCCACACTGCTGACACAGCCAGCACTGCCAACACCCCTGCAGTAAGGATACCCCTGGCACTCCCTGGCACCCATGCACTGCTGACTCAGCTGGCACCCCACACTGCTGGCACCCCCCGCACTGCCGACAGCCAGCAGTTCCAACACCACAAGCAACTCTGCACCAAGGACACCACCGTCACTGTCAAATCTGCCGGCATCCCAGCAGTACAAACACCAATGGCAACCCCACACTGAGGACACTGCCAGCACTGCCAACACCCCTGCAGTAAGGATACCCCTGGAACCCCCACATTGCCAACACACCCCAGCATTGAAAACACCGCGGCATCCTGTGTTGAAAACACTGTTGGCACCACTGCACTGAGGACACCGCTGGCACTCCTGCACTGCCAACACAACCAGCACCCATGCACTGCTGACTCAGCTGGCACCTCACACTGCTGACACAGACGGCACTGCCAACACCCCTGCAGTAAGGATACCCCTGGCACCACCGCACTGCCAACACAGCCAGCAATTCCAACACCACCAGCAACTCTCACTGAGGACTCCACCATCACTGTCGACACCGCCGGCACCCCAGCAATACAAACACTGTGGCAACCCCACAATGGAGATTCTGCCACCACTCCTGTGCTGCCGACACTCCTGCATTGATGACACTACCAGAATCCCCTGTCACAGTAGTGCACTATTGATGTATCCTCCCTACACTGTATCCTGCAATGTATCCAACCTACACAGAATCCTGCAATATATCCAACATGCACTGTATCCTTCTAGCAACCTATCCAGCACTGTATCCGACCTCCACAGTATCCAACCCACACTTTTTCCAACCCGCAGTGTATCCTCACTGTATCAAACCAGTAATATATCCCGCACTGTATCCGACCCACACTTTATCCAACCAGCACTGTATCCAACCCACTCTGTATTCCGCACAATATCCAACCTGTCCTGTATCCTGCACTGTATACAACCCACACTGTATCCAACCCACACAGTATCCAACCAGCCCTGTATTCAACCCACTCTGTATACTGCACTGTATCTGACCCACACTGTATCTGACCCACACTGTATCCAACCCACACAGTATCCAACCAGCACTGTATCTAACCCACACTGTATCTGACCCGCACTGTATCCAACCCACACTATATACTGCAGTTTAGCTAGCCAGCCAGTCTTTTGCCAATATTGGTGAAAACAATATTGTGAACAGTGACGTGGTCAAAATTGAGTGGAAATGATTGGAAATTAATGTTACTGAGATTAATACAGGTTGAGCATCCCATATCCAAATATTCCGAAATACAGAATATTCCGAAATACGGACTTTTTTGACTGAGTGTGAGATAGTGAAACCTTTGTTTTTTGATGGCTCAATGTACACAAACTTTGTTTAATACACAAAGTTATTAAAAATATTGTATTAAATGACCTTCAGGCTGTGTGTATAAGGTGTATATGAAACATAAATGAATTGTGTGAATGCAGACACACTTTGTTTAATGCACAAAGTTATAAAAAATATTGGCTAAAATTGCCTTCAGGCTGTGTGTATAAGGTGTATATGACACATAAATGCATTCTGTGCTTAGATTTAGTGCCCATCACCATGATATCTCATTATGGTATGCAATTATTCCAAAATACGGAAAAATCCGATATCCAAAATACCTCTGGTCCCAAGCATTTTGGATAAGGGATACTCAACCTGTAATACTCTATGGACAAAAAAAGGCCCAAATTAAATGATTTTAGCTTTTTTTCATTTTCGAAAAAAATCCAAATCCAAAGCCAGTCACGGTGATTTGGCAAATCCAAATCCAAAGATGGTCGACGAATTAGAACCAAATCTAAATCCAGCAAAAATGGCCCCGCGCACATCTCTAATTACAATATATTACACTGTCTGGGATACTGAGTGCTGTCTTTTATACTTTTATGAGTCTGTGACCTTGACCATTGCTACAATATGTCACACCATTCTCTGTCTTGTGATTCTGCACTTCACTATGTTTGCTACCACACTCCCAGCTAGTCAGATTTGGTAGGCAATCTAGAGCACTATGATCTGAGCTTTCTCAGCAATGGAGCCCATACAACTTTGGTAAATAGCAGTGGGTTTGTGTGGCTCAATTACATCAACTCAACACTGACATTCATAGGCAAGCGCAGAACATTTTATTATGTGATGCACCTTCGGAGGAGGGGTGTGTTTTTAACACCACCTACTGGGTGTGTATAGCACTGCCTATTGGGCGTGTCTAGCACCACCTATTGGCACTCAATGCAATATAAATCACATACCACAAGGGGCGTGACCAGTGTAAACAGGGTCGTGTCAACATGACATGCCACCTGTTTCTCATCACCCTGGGATCATTCCTTTCCATTCCATAAACACCTTATCTATAAGTGGTTTCTCATAATGGGGAACATCTGAAGAAATGTCCTCCTTGGGTAGACAGTGTCTTCATTTGGTAATCACTATTTATGTAGGAATTGCATGGTTCAGATCAGAAGATACCTGTTTGTGTGGGAATATAACCAAGACCATCATCATGCAACAAAGCTTGAACCAGACTCATGTCACCTCCTACTATATGTATATATATATATATATATAGTAAATTGGCAGCACTCATGGATGAATAAACATGTTTATTCATCCGTGAGTGCCACCATTTTACCTTACCTATTCATGTTCCCAGTATGGAGGGCACGGGCAGTTGAATTTTCTGAATAATGAGTGCTGAGTATTGCTGCTTGTGCATATATATATATATATATATATATGAGAAATGTCAGGAGTGGTTCCTAGTGCAATAGTATATGATCTACACTAATGTACAGTATACAATTATAGATGGACCCGTACCATATCGAAAATATAAAACAGTTTCTATCCAGTCTTTTACTGGTCCCCATGTGTTTCTCAATTTCAAAGGGTTATTTTTTGTAGAGGAAATCTTTGCAATCTGAAAAATAGTAATTGACAAAAGCGCCTCCTAGTGCCATAATATATGAACACCAACAGTGTTTATTGTAGAAAAATAAATGTGGACCCGTACTAGATAGGCACATATAAAACAGCTTATCTTAAGTCCTGTAGTGATCCACACAAGGTCCTTGCTCACATGAAGTTTTTAAAAATGTTAATATAAATCCAGAGAACATAAAAAACTCAAGAAAAAGGCAGACATAGTGTAACCAATATTCAAAAAAGGGTTACAAAAACATATGTATATGCGCATACATTAAAATAAAAGAAAGACAGCTTATCTGAATGGCAGCATATGGCAAAGATTCACCCAACGCATTTCATCTAGGGAGAGCTATGTCTCATTTTTCTGACTTCCTTAGGGGTTATACATGAAGGCCACCAATTTACCACACCTATTCATGTTCTCATCATGGAGGACACCTGGGCAGTTGAATTTTGTAAATAATGAGTGCCGAGTATTGCTGCTTTTGTGTGTGTGTGTGTGTGTGTGTGTGTGTATATATATATATATATATATGTGTATATATATATATATATATATATATAAATGCAAAAGCCCTCACTCACTCACTCACTCACTCACTCATCGCTAATTTTCTTATTTTCCAATTTGTTAGGAAGCTGAACTGTAACACACTGTAGGTATTCTTCAGGTGGGAAATAGGAAAACTATTTAATTAGCGTTTTAATACACCTCCGCTAGGGGAATAAAAAAGGGGGTTAACATAATGACATCATTACCGATGCATGGCATGTGTTGCATGAACGATAACGCCCAAACGGACAATTGGATCAAAATTTGGATTGCACCTTAAGTGTGTGGTATTTCATAAACCACAAAACTGGTCCTGTCACTTATTACCGTCTAACTGACTGACTGACTTACTCATCACTAAATCTCTTACTTCCCAATATGTTAGGAAGCTGAAATTTAACATATGTATTCTACAGGTGGGAAATAGAAAAACTACAGTACATAATTAGAATTTAAATAAACCTCCCCTAGGGGAATGAAAAGAGGGTTGACATAATGACATCATCACCAATGTGTAGCTTGCATTGTGTAAATGATAACACCCAAACGGACAATCAGATCAAAATTTGGATTTCACCTCCAGTGTGTTTCATAAACTACAAAAAAGGTCCTGTCACTTTTTACTGTATCTCCCACTCACTCACTCACTGACTGACTGATTCATCACTAAGGGGGACATGTACTAAGCAGTGATAAAAGTGGAGAAGTGAGCCAGTGGAGAACTTGCCAATGGCAACCAATCAGCTGCTCCGTATACTTTTATAGTATGCAAATTATAAATGTTCCGTCAATGCTAATATACAGTATATAATAGAAATATCTGAGGGCACTAGCATCAATGATCCTAGTTTAAACCATACACAGTAACACGCTTAGTGTTACAAATACTTTTTTAATAAAAACTGTCTTTCTCATATGTAAACATTTATTCACAATAAAATAACTAAAACATACAGTAATAAATAGACAGCATCTGTTGTTACAATTTTACTGACAGTAGAGTGTATTCATCCTGTTTGAATTCAATACATTATATTTCTTTGGTGATGTTTACTCATGGTACAATGCAGATGTTGAATTAGAAACACAAACCCAACGCGTTTTGTCACAAAGTACTTCTTCAGGGAAATAGATCTGGATGGCAAATAGAGCAATTTAGATCTCAATGGATTAGTTAATAACAAAATAATTAATTATAGGCTTCCATACATACCAGGTGCCAAAAATACTTGTACATAAACGTAATTTGGTCAGCTTGATATAGAGAATACACCACTGAGAGTGCCAAAACAGCCTATCGGAAAACTGACAGATATATAATAAACATAGATCTGAGTACCATTTAGGACTTAAGACACCTAGTGGCCAACATATCTTATGCTGGTCCAGAAATTGATATGAAATGAAGGTTGGGGTAAACTACTCGCATCTGTGCATTAAAATACCGTATTTGACTAAATCTTTTCAACGTATGGAATATACATACAAATATTGTAAATCAGGGATTAGACACTGAACCTTTTAGTATTTCCACTTAGAGGTGCAGAAATCTTATCAATGTTCCAAATAGGTAGTCAAGCACCTATAATAAATTATCTAAAAGGGGAGTTTAAGAATAATCATTTTACCCTCCTGGTAGTTAGATAGGTCTATACAACGGGAGCCATATAAAATACTAACACTGATTTTTACAGTGATATTACTAAGTTTATCACAAAATGGGTTAGTATAACAGTTGGGCATCATTATAATGATAGAAAACAGCACAAATGGAAAGAGTACTAAACATTCTTTTTCACAATAACTAGTAGAGTGTTAAATTTAAGCAAATTTATAATCCCAAATGGATTTCCTTTATACAGCATAATTACTTCCTTACAGGTGCATGATTTATTTTTTAATATGGGAACAATGAAAACGTGTATGAAAATCCTACTTACAATTCCAATAGAAGTATCAGTGTGTCCTCCTCAGAGTTCAGTGAGTGAATGAAGCAAATGCCTATGGCTCATATATATACCTCTAAGGGTATGACATAATTTCTTTCTCATAGAAATGAGGTGAACATAATGCAGATAACAAAGAATAGATATTAAGGGCTAAAAGATATATAAAGCGTATATATCTATTTTTTTGTAACCTGCGTTATGTGCACCTTATTTTGATGAGGAGGAAATTGATGAGAGGTCTTGTGTCTTACACAATTGCCCACATTTCTGAAGGATCAGCTCTCTCCAAGGGAGAGAAAAAAGAAGACCTGCACATTCTGCACCTGCAGTAGAAGTGTGGAACTCTGTGGTATACGGACTGCACAGCTCAAGGTGGAAAAAAACGAGTTTTATGGTAAGAACTTACCTTTGTTAAAACTCTTTCTGCGAGGTACACTGGGCTCCACAAGGAATGGACAATGGGGTGTAGAGTAGGATCTTGATCCGAGGCACCAACAGGCTCAAAGCTTTGACTGTTCCCAGAATGCATAGTGCCATATCCTATATCACACCGCCTCCCTGCACAGGATCTCAGTTTTTAGTTAACCAGTCCAATGCAGTAGCAGGAAAAGAGACAACAACGGTTAGTAGCCACAACACCGCATTCTCACGACAGGAGACGTGTCAGCGGCTAATGCCATACCAACCCAAAGAAGCTAAGTGCATCAGGGTGGGGGCCTTGTGGAGCCCAGTGTACCTCGCAGAAAGAGTTTTAACAAAGGTAAGTTCTTACCATAAAACTTGTTTTTCTGCTGCGGGGTACACTGGGCTCCACAAGAAATGGACAATGGGGATGTCCTAAAGCAGTTCCTTATGGGAGGGGAAGCACTGTATCGGGCACAAGAACCCGGCGTCCAAAGGAAGCATCCTGGGAAGCAGCAGTATCGAAGGCATAGAACCTTATGAACATGTTCACAGAGGACCACGTAGCCGCCTTGCACAATTGTTCAAGGGTCGCACCACGTTGGGCCGCCCAAGAAGGTCCAACAGACCGAGTAGAATGGGCCTTAATGTGATCAGGAGCAGATAGACAAGCCTTCACATAAGCATGTGCAATCACCATTCTAATCCATCTGGCCAGAGTTTGCTTGTGAGCAGGCCAGCCATGTTTGTGAAACCCAAACACAACAAAAAGAGAATCAGATCTCCTAATAGGAGCAGTTCTCTTCACATAGATACGGAGAGCCCGTACAACATCCAAAGACCGCTCTTTGGGAGACAGATCAGGAAAAACAAGTGCTGGAACTTCAATCTCCTGATTAATGTGGAACGAAGAAACCACCTTAGGTAGATAGCCGGGACGATCACAGTGAAATATCAGATATGGGGAACTACAGGACAAGTCACCCAAATCCGACACTCTTCTAGCTGAAGCAATAGCCAGCAGAAACACCACCTTAAGGGAATGCCACTTAAGGTCAGCTGAACCAAGAGGTTCAAAAGGAGACTCTTGTAATGCCTCCAAAACCACCGACAAGTCCCAAGGAGCCACAGGTGGGACATAGGGAGGTTGGATACGCAACACACCCTGAGTAAAGGTATGCACATCAGGTAAGGTCGCAATTTTTCTCTGAACCACACCGACAAGGCAGATATTTGAACCTTGAGGGAGGCCAGACGTAGGCCTAAGTCCAGGCCCTGCTGAAGAAAAGCCAACAACTTGGCTATACTAAACTTGGAAGCGTCATAATCGTTAGATGTGCACCAAACAAAGTAAGAATGCCAGACCGTATAGTAAATCTGAGCAGAAGCTGGTTTCCGGGCCCGCAACATAGTTTGAATGACCGCCTCAGAAAACCCTTTAGCCCTTAAGACGGAAGCTTCAAGAGCCACGCCGTCAAAGACAGCTGGGCTAGGTCCTGGTAGACACAGGGGCCCTGAACGAGGAGGTCTGGGCGTTGTGGAAGTAGAATTGGACGCTCTGATAATAGGCCTTGCAGGTCTGAGAACCAGTGCCGTCTGGGGCACGCTGGAGCTATGAGAAGCAGAATTCCTTTTTCTTGCTTGAACTTCCGAATTACCCTGGGCAGTAGTGACACCGGAGGGAACACGTACGGCAGCTGAAACCTCCACGGTACCGCCAGCGCATCCACGAATGCTGCTTGAGGATCCCTTGTCCTTGCTCTGAAGACCGGAACCTTGTGATTGTGACAAGACGCCATCAGATCTACATCTGGAAGGCCCCACCTTTCCACTAGGAGTTGAAACACTTCTGGATGGAGGCCCCACTCGCCGGCATGCACGTTCTGATGACTGAGAAAGTCCGCTTCCCAATTCAGGACTCCCGGAATGAATATTGCCTACATGGCCGGTACATGGCGTTCTGCCCACTGTAGAATCCGTGAGACTTCCTTCATTGCTAGGCAGCTTCGAGTGCTGCCTTGATGATTTATGTAAGCCACTGTGGTGGCATTGTCCAACTGTACTTGAACAGGACGGTTCTGAATTAAATGCTGGGCTGGGTTCAAGGCATTGAAGACCGCCCGCAACTCCAGAATATTGATCGAGAGGAGGGACTCCTCCTTGGTCCACCGCCCCTGAAGGGAGTGTTGCTCCAGCACCGCACCCCAACCTCTTAGACTGGCATCTATCGTCAACAGGACCCAGTCGGATATCCAGAACGGACGGCCCCTGCACAGTTGTTGGTCCCGGAGGCACCAGAGCAGCGACAGACGGACCTCTGGAGTCAATGAGATCATTTGAGACCTGACTCGGTGAGGCAGGCCATCCCATTTGGCTAGAATCAGCCTCTGGAGAGGGCGAGAGTGAAATTGAGCGTACTCCACCATGTCGAATGCTGACACCATGAGGCCCAGCACCTGCATCGCCGAATGTATCGACACTTGCGGACGAGATAGGAAGCAACGAATCCTGTCCTGAAGTTTCAGGACTTTCTCCTGAGACAGGAACAACCGCTGGTTGTGAGTATCCAATAGTGCTCCCAGATGCACCATGCTCTGAGCAGGGATCAGGGATGACTTCTTCCAGTTGAGCCACCCGTGGGCTTGCAGAAACCGGACCGTCACATCTAGATGATGCAGGAGAAGTTCTGGGGAATTTTCCAGGATTAACAAATCGTCCAAATACGGCAGTATCCTGACCCCTTGACGGCGGAGTACCACCGTCATCACCGCCATGACTTTTGTAAAGACTCGAGGAGCCATTCTTAAACCAAAAGGTAACGCCTGAAACTGGTAATGGCAGTTGCTAATCGCAAATCTCAGGTATTGCTGATGAGACACTGCTACAGGAATATGCAGGTAAGCATCCTGTATATCCAGGGAGACCATGAAGTCCCCAGGTTCCAAGGCCAGAACTATAGAGCGAAGGGTTTCCATCCGGAATTTGGAAACCTTCACAAACCTGTTCAATGCCTTGAGGTTGAGAATGGGCCGGGAGGACCCATTCGGTTTCGGGACTAGACACAGCGGAGAATAGTACCCCCGGCCCCTCTGCGCAAGAGGCACCTGTACTACGACTCCTGTATCCAGGAGGGTCTGTACCACCGAATGTAGAGTGTTTGCCTTTGTCTTGTCCAATGGGACATCTGTCTGGCAAAATTGAGGGGGTCGGTTTTTGAAGGCTATGGCGTAACCTCGAGTGATGACTTCCCGTACCCAGGCATCTGAAGTGGTCTTCAACCATTCCTGGGTATACCCTAGAAGCCGGCCCCCCACCCTGGGATCCCCCAGAGGGAGGTCCGCTCCGTCATGTGACAGGCTCATCTGACTTGGAAGCTGGCTGACGGGCCGCCCAGGCTCTTTTGGGCTTAGGCTTACCAGGTTTGGAAGTGCGGGCCTGCTTGTTGTACGCCTGACCTTTTGCTTTACCTGAAGGATGAAAGGGGCGAAAGGAAGTACTTTTAGCCTTTGACACAGAAGGAGCAGTACTTGGCAGACAGGCAGTTTTGGCAGTAGCCAAGTCAGCCACAATCTTATTTAAATCCTCCCCAAATAGAATATCTCCCTTAAAAGGGAGTACCTCCAGGGTTTTTCTAGAGTCCAGATCCACAGACCAGGATCTCAGCCACAATATCCGGCGAGCCAGGACTGACGTAGTAGAGGCCTTGGCTGCCAGGATACCGACATCAGAAGCTGCCTCTTTAATATAACAAGAAGCTGTGGCAATATAAGACAAGCATTGTCTAGCATGGTCAGAGGAGATTTAAGCATCCAACTCCAAGGCCCATGCTTCAATGGCCTCTGCAGCCCAAGTAGCTGCAATAGTGGGCCTTTGTGCAGCACCCGTGAGGGTGTAAATCGCTTTCAGACAACCCTCCACACGTTTATCCGTAAGCTCTTTTAGAGACGTGACGGTGGTGACCGGTAGAGCTGAGGAAACCACCATCCTAGCCACATGTGAGTCCACTGGAGGAGACAGCTCCGGCGCGAGGGGATAGCGAGCCAGCATCTTCTTTTGAGGCACAAACTTCGTACCCAAGTTTTCCCAGGGTTCCTGACGTATATCAATTAGGTGGTCAGAGTGAGGTAAAACTTGTTTAATCACCTTCTGACGCTTGAACCTATCTGGTTTCTTAGGAGGAACGGATGGCTTGGGATCATCTGTAATCTGTAAAATTAACTTAATAGCCTCCAAAAGATCAGGAACATCCACATGTGAACCACCCTCCCCATCAGCCATATCTGATCCAGAACCTGTGGGGTCAGTGTAAGTGCCGTCTTCATCCGACGAGGTGTCAGTGACAGCAGTGGATTGTGAGGAGACAAGCGCTCGCCTAGAGGACCCCTTGGACGTAGGCGAGCGACGGTCAGACTTTTTAGTAGTCAGGGACTGGTTCAACTTCTTTATTTGAGCAGATAAATCGTCCGCCCATGGCGGGTTAGCTGCAGGGACCACAAACGGTTGCACCGGCATTGTCGGTCCCATAGGGGGTGTTAGTTTATGAACTAGCGTATGCAGAAGCGTGGAAAAAGCGGCCCACGGCAGGTCATTATATGCCCCCGTGGCCACCGTCCCACTGGGGGGCAAGGAGCCCCAAGAACCAGAGCCCAAAGCTGCTATATTCTCCTCATAGGTATCTGCGGCTTCAGCAACACCGGCAGTGTGTTCAGCCCCAGAACCGTTACCCTCAGAAGCAGACATGATATAACTTGCAGTATCAGGTAACACAGTACAATTTGTCAGCAGCACAATACCTCTAGCCCAAACCCCTGCGCAGTGTAGTCAGCACCAGCAGAGATAAAGGAGAGATATGGTGACTAAATCACAGAGAAAAATACGTAATACAGTATATCTTTGTGAAAATCCTATATTAGATAAAACCTGACGCACCAAGCCCCCTCAGGTTATAGAATATAGGGATAGCAGGTTGAGTGAAAGACACGAAATGGACACCACTCAGCTATCAAATGCACACACAAATAGTCACAGTCTGTACAATGCAGAGGTTATTACTAACAATAATACTGCACTGGACTAGCTTACACAGCTATATAACAGTAGCTATAACAGCACACAGTAAGAACTGGATGTATATCACAGGGTAATTGTACTAGGAAACCCTGACTAAATGCACTCTTTCTTAACTATCACTGACTAAAAAAGGCAAGTAGAATACTTAAGTGTCTTGTAAAGTCACAGCACTGACAACCAGGCGGCTTTACATAGGAGGATTTGCCCAAGCATTCCCAGGAACAGTGAGCTGAGGGATAATGGCACCGCAGACACTGCCAGGGAGTGAGGGAGAGACAGATATGCAGCTCCAGGGCGGGAACATTTGCAGAAAATGGTGCCATGGGGCTGGGGGAGGGGCTTCAGGTCCAAGCTCTATCCCCCTGCTGGCAAAACCACCGGGTACTGTGGGCTCTAATAAAATGGTTTATAGAGAAAACCTGACCTGTCCCATGCCCTGGTGATCTAGTCGGATCGCCTGTACTGCCACAGTGTCCACCGCCAGCGCGCGCGGCCCACCTCCCACTGACCGCGCCGGATCGCGATAAAGACAGGCGGGACCCTCTTCACTTTTTTCCTCAGAAAAAAAGCTCTTCTTAGGGCTGCCTGGAGCATCCCCTCTGTTAAGTGCCTGCTACTGCAGCACCAACTACAAAACTGAGATCCTGTGCAGGGAGGCGGGGTGATATAGGAGGTGGCACTATGCATTCTGGGAGCAGTCAAAGCTTTGAGCCTGTTGGTGCCTCGGATCAAGATCCTACTCTACACCCCATTGGCCATTCCTTGTGGAGCCCAGTGTACCCCGCAGCAGAAATAAAGTTATGGGTCTTCCAGCTCACTCAGAGCCAGCAGGAAGTCAGAAGCAGGAGAGGGGTTTAAAAATCCCATATACCTGCTGCACATTGCACTGATGCCTGTTAGAGGCCAGCAAGTATCCTGCAGTTTATTGTGCAAGAGACTTTGGATATTGGATGTGCCAGGAGAACATGTCAGATGGTGGCAGCAGGTTGTTGCAGCAGAAAAACTGTTGAGTATGGGGAGTGCTAAGACATTTACTTTTCATTTGTTCATTTTAAGTTATGTACCTGTGTGACCAGGTCCAAGCCTATGTATGCTATGTACAGTGTCTGATGCTAGTAAATACATTGTGTTTTACTGGATACCTGCCTTCTGAGTCTTTATTTCCAGTACCCATTTTACGTTTGGTGGCCTGTACGGTCAAAAGTCAGACACCTCCAGTGTGGCCAAGGATTCGAAGGCAAGTATTCCGGTTTATGTGAGTTATGGTTGGCGGACCTAAATAATTGTAGTTATATTAAAACACTGGGTAATCTGAGGTGTATTGTGATAAGTTGCCACTGTGAAGAGAAACAGTTGTTGTTTTCTCAGTCGATCAAATGCTATCTGCTATTCACAAGCTATAAGCTAGGTTTGGCTGCTGTGTGATCAAATACACCTGACAATTGAACAGAGCACACATATTGAGATCTAATTAAGGACTGCACTACTGAAAGAAAGAAAAACTGTTTTTTTCCCCTGTGTTCTGTTAACCCATGCATTGCTGGGGAAAAAACTCCAGTGTTTTGTTTTACTGTGATGTACTTAGTTGACTGTGTGTGTTGCTAAAAACATATTTATTTGTTTAAAATGGCTTTTTATTTACAAGCACCAAAATTCATGCATATGCCTCTCTCTTGTGAAAATGGGGTACTTTTTTATACTATAGTAAATTTGCTAGCCTCAAATCAAAGGACAGAGAAGCAAACGCTACAATTAGTGACCCAATCAATGGGCACTACAACTGCTGCATATAAAGAAAATGTCCACTACAGATGACCCAGAGGTGTATTTGTTAATATCTGAGAGGGTGGACAGCGCATAAAATGGCCAGTGGATATTTGGGCTAATACACTTGCCCACTATCTTACTGGTGAAGTTTAGAAAGCATATGCTGAGCTATCCTCTGCTGATGCAATTCAGAAGCAGGTTGCAGAGTTGGCTCCAGCCAGAAGACCACACTGCTGCTTAGACCATAGAGCCGCTGGTTATTGACCAGTGTATAAAAACCCTAGGGCAGAATATGCAGAGTTGGTTGGTAAACGCTGATCCTCAAAACTTGGAGGAGTTAATTGCAGTATTAGAATGGTGTGACACTGCAGGAAATATGACAAAGATGTCAGAAAAGAAACCAGGGAATGGGCAACCAGTTAAGATAGCACCCCATTGGCCTGTGACCCTGTCTGTCACCCCTCCTCAAGAAAACACTACTGGAGAAGCCAGGGTTGTTTGCTATGAGTGCAGAGAGCCAGGCTTTATAAGGCAGGTCTGTCCCAGAGAAACATAGCATATGGAGGGTGGGGTTGCTAGTATGGGTGCCACATACCCTGCTTTTTGCATGATGGTACCCCTAGAATCCAGACCCATGTTAATGTGGGAAACTGTGTTACTGAATGGCTGAGAACTCCTAGCTATTATAGACTCAGGTAGTGAGCATACCCTGATCTCAGAGACTGTCCTGCCCAGGTCAGTGGAAAAGGTGACAGGGTTTGTTGAAGTATTAAGCGTTCATGGGCCACAGAAAACTTCTCCTGGATGTGTGTGAGCCTCACCATAAAGGGGCACACTTATGAGGTGATCGCTATGGTTGGTCCTAAGCTCCCCTTTTCTCTCATATTGGGACACAATTTCTCAGGATATAGTGAGCTCTTAAAGGAACCACAGAAACAAAGCCACTTTAAAGTCTCCAAGGCCCTAACTCATTAAAAGGGAGAAGAGTAGAAAAGCATGGCCAGTCCTATTTGGAGATGGAACCTCTAAGCACTTCTCTGGTTCACGTGGACCTTTGAGTGTTCCATTGGTGGATACACGGTCAGCGGGGCAATGGACAAAAGCTGTTAAGCAGCGAACACATTGCATTCCAGAGGCCGAGCGCCAAGCTGTCAGGCAAGAAGTGAAGGAAAGTCCTATACTCCTTGCTGGACCACTTGGATGTTGCACTGTCCCTTTGAGGGATACGTTGACCACAGAGTGGCGGGCAAGAGTACATCCCAACATCAGCAAGAAGTTCTTTTGCCTGACAGCACCACATTTGGCAAGGAGGAGGAAGATACACCCGGAAAGGTGATCAAGAAGCATCAGTCTGGTAACCGAAACAGATATATGGACGTCTTTCCCAGGGAATTTAGAAAGGCTGAATGGAGTCAGCCAACACAAAGGAAGATGTGCGCTTACCCAAGCATGGGAGGGCTTCTTACACCTTTCACAAGCCTACTTTTAAAATAACTTGTAAACCTCTAAATCGGCTACAGAAAAGAAAAGTTCTTTTTTTTTATATTCCTTATTCAGAAAATACCAGGGGTTCTCATATGCAGTCCTCAAGGCACCCCATCAGTCTAGGTTTAGGTATATCCATGGCTCAGCACAGATGGATAAATCAAATTGACTGAGGAACTAATTAAGTCACCTGTGGCCAAGCATGGATACATTTTAAATCTGGACCATTGGGGTGCCTTGAGGACCACACTTGAGAAGCTCTGGAATATACCTTTTGTACAAGCGAAAATCAATTGGATATAACAATAAGCATTAACGCAAACAATTATATTCACTATAACTAAAAGAAAACAAACTGTTTAATATAATTCGCTCATCATCAGATGCAATTCATACTTATTCTCTCATTAATGACCCAATGTATTTGATTTTGTACACCTCCAACTTTATTATTTCACTCCACCCACCATGAGCCGCAGTTCCTGATAAACTGGCACAGGCTTCTATTCTTAAATCCTTTGGCATTTTCAAGTAGATTTGCTGGGGCAGTCATTGGAATCAAGGTCGAAATCCTCTTGTAACAATCTAAGGGCCTAATTCAGAGATGGACGCAGATTACTGCATACGCAGCCAGATCTGCGTCCATCTCCTCACATGCTGAGGGCCACTCAGCACAGGGCAAGGCCGTCCAGCATGTGTGTGGCCGCCTCCCGAGGCATCCGCAATATTACAGACACATTTTAACTAAGGTTGACCCCTGGCAGCACAGCCTGGCAGTGCTGTCAGGCAGTTCTGCCGCCATTTTTTTAATTATAGCGGCTGTGACATCACACAGCCACCCCGAAAATGGTCCCCACATGACCCAGTGCTGCCTACCACACCCCCGCAATGGTCCCCTCGACGGCCAACATTGTCAATCATACTGCAGTCGCATCCATCGGGGATTCAACTGAAATGTGTGTGCCCGCACACATGCGCAATGTGCCCGCTGCGTGTGCACATTTGGACAATTTCGGCAAACTGCACTGTGGGCCTCCCTAAGTCCCTTGCCTTTAGGCTCACCAGTTTCAAATAGGAAACACATACAAGTGGTACCTAACAAACAGCCCTGTGCTTGGAAGAACAAACCTGTAAATTTCCATCCCCAGAACCACTCTAACCCATAACCTATTGCATTAAAGTCAAACACCCTACTCATTGAACTATTTGCTCCTGCATAAATCTATAAAATTTCTAACTGTACGGAGCTACATGTATTTTGTAAGAAATAATCAGCATTGCAATTGAGCAGATCTACAGTATGTAGTGTGCAGCCACGCATCCAATCTCTTGCAGCCACACATTACACGTACTGTATCTGCTCAGCTGCAATGCTTATCCTTTTTGATGAGATACAAGGTGAGCTTCAAATAAATAGTAAAATGTATATAGATAGATGTACAGGAAAGAAATTATATTTCTCCAATACAACAGCTATATAATATTTGGACGCAAACAATCAGTAGTATCACTGTAAATATGCTGATCACACTATTCTAATATGCAGCTCTCAAAAAGCAATCTGGAAATTACTTTTTGGCAATAATAAATGAAATAAAATGATAACTAAGAGCGTAATTAAATTAAAGTATTTTTAATTACAATATTTAAAAAAAAAGGTAGATAAGTAGATAAATTACTTATCTACCAGCCTTCATACCTTAATCTATAATATTGTGGAAAATCCATTTGGGAAATTGGATCTTATATACTAAAGAACTTTTCTCATTGTACTATTGGATAAGAAGTCCGTTGACTGTTTTGGTTACAGAGTATGGTTTTAAATGTTTTTTATTATTGTAATTAAAATTATTTTAATTTAATTGCACTCTCAATTATAATCAAAGATGTGCAGCGGGCATTTTTCATGTTTTGTGTTTTGGTTTTTGGATTCGGGTCCGCGGTCATGTTTTGGATTCGGACGCGTTTTGGCAAAACCACCCTTTCGGGTTTTGAATTCGGATGCGTTTTGAATTCAAGTGATTTTAAAAATAAATAAAAAACAGCTAAAATCATAAAATTTGGGGGTCATTTTGATCCTATAGTATTATTAGGCTCAATAACCATATTTTCCACTCATTTCCAGTCTATACTGAATACCTCACAATATTATTTTTAGTCATAAAATTTGCACCGAGGTCGCTGGATGACTAAGTTAAGAGACCCAAGTGGGCGGCACAAACACCTGGCCCATCTAGGAGTGGCACTGCAGTGTCAGACAGGATGGCACTTAAAAAAATAGTCCCCAAACAGCACATGATGCAAAGATAAATAAAAAAAATAGGTGCAAGATGGAATTGTCCTTGGGCCCTCCCACCCACCCTTATGTTGTATAAACAGGACATGCACACTTTAACAAACCAATCATTTCAGCGACAGGGTCTGCCACACGACTGTGGCTGAAATTACTGGTTGGTTTGGGCCCCCACCAAAAAAGAAGCAATCAATCTCTCCTTGCACAAACTGGCTCTACAGAGGCAAGATGTCCACCTCATCCTCATCATCCGATTCCTCACCCCTTTCACTGTGTACATCCTCCTCCTCACAGAGTATTAATTCGTCCCCACTGGAATCCACCATAACAGGTCCCTGTGTACTTTCTGGAGGCAATTACTGATAAATGTCTCCACAGAGGAATTTATAATTCATTTTGATGAACATCATCTTCTCCACATTATCTGGAAGTAAACCCCTACACCGATCGCTGACAAGGTGACCGGCTGAACTAAACACTCTTTCAGAGTACACACTGGAGGGGGAGCAACGTAAGCCTTTATCCTTTTCTTGGCAGCTCCAGTGGCGGTAGAAAATGAAGGAGGAGCTGTTGGCGGGTCACGTTCCGCTTGACTTGACAAATGTCTCACCAGCAGGTCTTTGAACATCTACAGACTTGTGTCTGCCGGAAAGAGAGATACAACGTAGGCTTTAAACCTTGGATCGAGCACGGTGGCCATAAATGTAGTGCTCTGATTTCAACAGATTGACCACCCGTGAATCCTGGTTAAGCGAATGAAGGGCTCCATCCACAAGTCCCACATGCCTAACGAAATCGCTCCGTTTTAGCTGCTCCTTCAATCTCTCCAGCTGCTTCTGCAAAAGCCTGATGAGGGGAATGACCTGACTTAGGCTGGCAGTGTCTGAACTGACTTCACTTGTGGCAAGTTCAAAGGGTTGGAGAACCTTGCACAACATGGAAATCATTCTCCACTGTGCTTGAGTCAGGTGCATTCCCCCTCCTTTGCCTATAGCGTAGGCAGATGTTTAGGCTTGAATGGCCTTTTGCTGCTCCTCCATTCTCTGAAGCATATAGAGGGTTGAATTCAACATCGTTACCACCTCTTGCTTCAGCTGATGGCAGGGCATGTTCAGGAGTGTTTGCTGGCGCTCCAGTCTTCGGCACGCGGTGGCTGAATGCCGAAAGTGGACCGCATTTTTTCGGGCCACCGACAGCATCTCCTGCACGCCCCTGCCGTTTTAAAAAAAATGATGCACCACCAAATTAATTGTATGTGCAAAACATGGGACGTGCTGGAATTTGCCCACATGTAATGCACGCATAATATTGGTGGCGTTGTCCGATATCACAAATTCCCAGGAGAGTCCAATTGGGGTAAGCCATTCTGCGATGATGCTCCTAAGTTTCCGTAAGAGGTTGTCAGCTGTGTGCCTCTTATGGAAAGCGGTGATACAAAGCGTAGCCTGCTAGGAAAGAGTTGTCGTTTGCGAGATGCTGCTACTGGTGCCGCCGCTGTTGTTGCTGCGGGAGGCAATACATCTACCCAGTGGGCTTTCACAGTCATATAGTCTTTAGTCTGCCCTGCTCCACTTGTCCACATGTCTGTGGTTAAGTGGACAGTGGGTACAACTGCATTTTTTAGGACACGGAGGACACTTTTTCTGACGTCTTTGTACATTCTCGCTATCGCCTGCCTAGAGAAGTGGAAACTAGATGGGATTTGGTACCGGGGACACACTACCTTAAGCAATTCTCTAAGTCCCTGTGAACTAATGGTGGATACCGGATGCACGTCTAACACCAACATAGTTGTCAAGGCCTGAGTTATCCGCTTTGCAACAGGATGACTGCTGTGATATTTCATCTTCCTCGCAAAGGACTGTTGGACAGTCAATTGCTTACTGGAAGAAGTACAAGTGGTCTTCCGACTTCCCCTCTGGGATGACGATCGACTCCCAGCAGCAACAACAGCAGCGCCAGCAGCAGTAGGCGTTACACTCAAGGATCCATCGGAGGAATCCAAGTTAGGAGAGGACTCGACAGACTTGCCAGTGACATGGCCTGCAGGACTATTGGCGTTCCTGTCTAAGGAGGAAATTGACACTGAGGGAGTTGGTGGTGTGGTTTGCAGGAGCTTGGGTACAAGAGGAAGGGATTCAGTTGTCAGTGGACTGCTTCCGCTGTCACCCAAAGTTTTTGAACTTGTCAATGACTACTGATGAATGCACTCCAGGTGACGTATAAGGGAGGATGTTCCTAGGTGGTTAACGTCCTTACCCCTACTTGTTACAGCTTGACAAAGGCAACACACGGCTTGACACCTGTTGTCCGCATTTCTGTTGAAATAATTCCACACCGAAGAGGTGTTTTTTTTTTTTAATTTTGACCAGGCATGTCAATGGCCTTATTCATCCCATGGACAACAACTGTCTCCCACGGGTGCCTGACTTAAACAAACCACATCACCATCAGAATCCTCATCATCAACTTCCTCCTCAGTGCCAGCAACACCCATATCCTCATCCTGGTGTACTTCAACAGTGACATCTTCAATTTGAATATCAGGAACTGGACTGTGGGTGCTCCTTCCAGCACTTGCAGGAGGCGTGCAAATGGTGGAAGGAGCCACCTCTTCCCGTCCAGTGTTGGGAAGGTCAGGCATCGCACCTGCCGACACATTTGGACTCTCCTTGGGGATTTGTGATTTAAAATGCACAGTTCTTTGCTGTGCTTTTTCCAGCTTAACTTTTTTCATTTTTTTAGCGGGAGGATGAGTGCTTCCATGATCATGTGAAGCTGAACCACTAGTCATGAGGAATATAGGAGAGGGCCTTAGCCGTTCCTTGCCACTCCATGTCGTAAATGGCATATTGGCAAGTATACTCTTCTCCTCAGATGATTTTAATTTAGATTTTTGGGTCATTTTACTGAACTTTTGCTTTTTGGATTTTACATGCTCTCTACTATGACATTGGGCATCGGCCTTGGCGGATGAAGTTGATGGCATTTCATCATCTCTGCCATGACTAGTGGCAGCAGCTTCAGCACTAGGTGGAAGTGGATCCTGATCTTTCCCTATTTTACCCTCCAAATTTTTGTTCTCCATTTTTTAATGTGTGGAATTATATGCAAGTAATATATCTGGAATTAGACAGCAGTAATGTCTGGAATTAGATACCACTAGATAGATACCAGATACCACTGTTACTGGAATGATGATGACTTATGCACAGTGACAGGACACTATCACAGCACCCTACAGCAGCAAGATGCAGCACAAGACACTGTACTAGTATTTGTAATGTAGTATTACTGAGCACCACAAGACAATGAGCAGTGATAATGAGCACTGATGATACTACTGTGAACTGACACTGAGCAGCACGATGCAGCACAAGACACTGTACTAGTATTAGTAATGTAGTATTACTGAGCACCACAAAACAATGAGCAGTGATACTGAGCACTGGTGATACTACTGAGCACTGATACTGAGCAGCACGATTAGCACAAGACACTGTACTAGTATTAGTAATGTAGTATTACTGAGCACCACAAGACAATGAGCAGTGATACTGAGCACTGATGATACTACTGAGAACTGACACTGAGCAGGACAATGCAGCACAAGACACTGTACTAGCATTAGTAATGTAGTATTACTGAGCACCACAAGACAATGAGCAGTGATACTGAGCACTGATGATACTACTGAGAACTGACACTGAGCAGCACAAGACACTGTACTAGTATTAGTAATGTAGTATTACTGAGCACCACGAGACAATGATCAGTGATACTGAGCACTGTTGATACTACTAAGCACTGATACTGAGCAGCACGTTTAGCACAAGACACTGTACTAGTATTAGTAATGTAGTATTACTGAGCACCACAAGACAATGAGCAGTGATACTGAGCACTGATGATACTACTGAGCACTGATACTGAGCACTGATGATACTACTGAGAACTGACACTTTGCAGCACGATGCAGCACAAGACACTGTGCTAGTATTAGTGAGTAGCACAAAAGCACTCTGGAATTGTCACCCCCCAGGTACCACTGTGACTGGAATGATGATGACTGATGCACAGTCACAGGACACTACTACCACAGCACCCTACAGCAGCAAGATGCTGCACAAGAGAGACACTGTACTAGTATTACTGAGCAGCAATAAGCACTGATACTGAGCACTGATACCGAGAGCTGACAATGAGAGAACGTAGCCACGTCCTCTCTGTACCCTCTACAATGCCCGAGTGAAAATGGCGGCGACGCACGGCTCTTTATATGGAATCTGAATCTCGCGTGAATCCGACAGCGGAATGATGGTGTTTTGCCTCGTTCGGGTTTTCCGAGTCAGGCGGGAGCAACTGAGCCGAGCTCGGAACCGTGTTTGACACGTGGAGTTCGGTAGGGTTCGGTTCTCGGCGAACCGAACCTGCTCATCTCTAATTATAATGTTATTGAGTTTTTAAGTAGTTAGAATTCTCTTGCTTTTTATGCAGTTTCAGAAAGGTTATGGAGATAAGTGTCTGACCGCAATGCCACAGGCGATGGGTTTGAATCCCGAGTATATCAGCATGCTCAAATATAATAGCAAAGAGCTCTCAAGTAAAGTTCATGAATGTTATAGAGTTATTAGCGATGGAAGGGGTGTGGGAAGGAGACGGGCAGTCAGTAGATGCCAATTTTCATAGAGGAAGGATGCTATAAGTGAAAGTAATTAAAAAAGATAATTAACAAATGCCACCAACAGCGCCCTCTACCCTGCAGTGGTATGTGTGGTGGCACACTCTGCACCATCCTAGTTACGACCCTGTTTGTATGTAACAGCAGGGATGTGCAGTGAGGTAAATAGCTGAGGAGGTACTGGCTGGTGCCAGAGCCAGACTTTCACACGATATATGAGCCCAAGGCCTCATGTAGGCAGTATACAAACACGCAGCAGTATATACTGCTGGAAATTTGGTGAGTTTTTATCAAATATGTGCAGAAAAGATGGGCAAGTTTTGATTATAAAAATGATAAGACTAAAACAAAAATGATATTTCTAATATATTCTTTTTATTTTTCATATATATTCTTTATATAGTCAAAATGCTGGCATATAAGTTAGTATTATAGGAAAGACTCTCCCGCACCTGCCTCACCTCACCACACGTCACTGAGTAACAGTATTTTATATTGAATACGTAGAATACCGGTAACCAGTGGAGGGACCGACAGAGTGGAGCCACAGATGATGAACGTGCGAGGAAGATCAGTCTCAAAGCTGCATTCAAAATGGATTGTAGTGGTGAGAGCCTATTTTTGGTAAGACCAGTAAGGAGACTATTGCAATAATCAATGTAAGAGATAATGGCCCTCATTCCGAGTTGTTCGCTCGCTAGCTACTTTTAGCAGCATTGCACGCGCTAGGCCGCCGCCCTCTGGGAGTGTATCTTAGCATAGCAGAATTGCTAACGAAAGATTAGCAATTCTGCTATTAATGGGGGTAATTCCAAGTTGATCGCAGCAGGATTTTTGTTAGCAATTGGGCAAAACCATGTGCACTGCAGGGGAGGCAGATATAACATGTGCAGAGAGAGATAGATTTGGGTGTGGTGAGTTCAATCTGCAATCTAATTTGCAGTGTAAAAATAAAGCAGCCAGTATTTACCCTGCACAGAAATAAAATAACCCACCCAAATCTAATTCTCTCTGCAAATGTTATATCTGCCCCCACTGCAGTGCACATGGTTTTGCCCAATTGCTAAAAAAAAATCCTGCTGCGATCAACTTGGAATTACCCCCAATAGCAGAATTGCTAACGAAAGATTAGCAAATCTGCTATTAAGTATTTCCTTGCAGTTTCTGAGTAGCTCCAGACCTACTCCTAGATTGCGATCACCTCAGTATGTTTTGTTTAGTTCCTGGTTTGACATCACAAACACGCCCAGCATCCGGCCAGCCACTCCTCCGTTTCTCCAGCCACTCCTGCGTTTTTACCTGGCACGCCTGCGTTTTTTAGCACACTCCCTGAAAACGGCAAGTTTCTGCCCAGAAACACCCACTTCCTGTCAATCACACTACAATCAGCAGAGTGATTGAAAAGCTTTGTTCGCCCGTGAGTAAAATAGCATAGTTTTGTGTAAAATTGCTTAGCGCATGCACCCTGCTGTGCATACACATGCGCAGAACTGCTGGATTTTGGCCTATTAGCAATTCTGCTAAAAATAGCAGCGAGCGAACAACTCGGAATGACCACCCATGAGTGCATAGATTAGAGTTTTTGCAGTGCCTTTTGTAAGGTATGATCATATATTGGATATGTTTCTTAGATATATGTAACATGATTTTGAGACAGATTGAATGTGGGAAACAAAGGACAGTCCAGACTCAAGAATGACACCTAGGCAGCGAGTTTGTGGGGTAGGGTTGATTGTTGAGTTATGAACAGTGAGAAAGATATCAAGTTGGCCGGTGGAAATATAATAAATTCTGTTTTAGAAATATTAAGTTTGAAGTGGTGAGATGACATCCAAGATAAAATGGCAGTAAGGCAGATGATACTGAAATCCAAAAAATCTGAATAGTTTGCCAAGAGATGTGTTATAGATTAAAAAAAAGCAGAGGACCTAAGACAGAGCACAGAGTGCTACTCCATTTGTTAAGGTGGGTACACACTAGTAGATATATCTGCAGATCAATTGATCTGCAGATATATCTATGTACGGATCGGGCAGTGTGCTGTGCATACACACTGCCCGATCTGTCGGGGGACTGACGTCATCAACTGGGCGGGCGCCCGCCCAGTTCACCTGTCAATCACCGCCGGCCGCCGCAGCATGTGTACGGGCGGTCGGACGACCGCCCCGTACACACACAGCGACGCGCCAATATATCGTTAGATATATTGGCCGTCGGCTGTGCTGCGCAGCCGATGCGATACGTCAGTGAACGACTGAGTTCACAGACGTATCGCCCGTACACACTGGCCGACGGTCCCGCGATGTATCGGCCGTTCAAGAGAACGGCCGATATATCGACCAGTGTGTACGGGCCTTTAGAGGTAGTAAAGAGGAGGTGGATTCACAGAAATTAACACTGAAAGAGTGATTAGATAGGCAGGATGAGAACCAAGAAAGGGCTTTTCCCAGGAGACATAGGGGTTGTAGTTTTTGTGGGAGAAGAGACTGGTCAACAGTGTCAAAAGTAGCAGAGAGATCAAGAAGAATAAGTAGTGATTAATGGCCTTTAGATTTAGCAGTGACCAGATCATTCACTACTTTAGTCAGTGCTGTCTCTGTGGAGTGTTGGGAATGAAATACTGACTGAAATGGGTCCAATAAATTGTGTGATTTAAAAAAGTGTGTGTGGCTAGTGTAGGCAAGTCTCTCAAGTACTGTAGCTTGGAGGGGCATGAAAGCTGATAGATGGGACAGTAGTTAGAGAGAGAGAGGATCAGAATTTAGTTTTTTTCAGAATGAGTAATCACTGCATATTTTAACAGGAGTTAAAAGATACAAGTATATAGATAGAGAATACAGATTTTAGTTAAGGTTGGGATGAGCACAGGAGATAGAGCTTTACATATTTGTGAGGGTATAGGATCAAGAAGAGAGTTAGTAGAGTGGGCAGATGAGAAGAGTGTAGATACTGCACTTAATATTCATTGTAGGATCAAATGAAGAAAAGATGCTAGAGGGTTCAGGAAGGGAATTGAGCAGGTTACTGGCTGTGGAAAAGCATACCATCTCAATTCAGATCTTATCAAAGTTGTTCTTGAAATAGGAAATGAGATCTTGTGCACTGATAGTAACACTTGGGATTGGTAAGGGAGAGATAAGAAGTGATTTAAATGTATTAAAAAGTTGCTTGGGGTTAGAGGCTTGAGCAGAGATGAGAGATTGGAAATATGTTTGTTTGTTTGGCAGTGTCCAGAGCATTACAATAAGAGTGGTAAATGGTCTTACAGTACATGTGAAAAAAATCACTTGAAGTACAAGATTTATACCACTGACATTCTGCTTTATGCGAAAGATTTTGTAGGTGTCTTGTGACTTTAGATTGCCAAGGTTGGCATCTAAATCTACGTGGAGTGTGATTGGTAGCTAGAGCCACTTCATTGACTGCTAGTTCTAGAGTCAGGTTCAAGTGTGATGCAGCAGTCTCAGGGGAACTGAATGTAGAAATCGATGAGAAAAGTTGTTGCAAATATAGTTGTTGAAAATTAATAGCGTTAATATTTCTGTGGGTTTGAGGAAGTTTGGTAGACTTCAGTGACATTGAGTTTGAAATAATAGAGGAGAGAATGTAAGTGATAAGGTTGTGATCTGAGAGAGGGAAAGGAGTGTTAGTGAATTCAGAAACTGAGCATAATCTGGTGAATAATAATAATAATAATAATAATAATAATAATAATAATTCTTCTTCTTCTTCTTCTTCTTCTTCTTCTTCTTTTTCTTCTTCTTCTTCTTCTTATCTAGGAGTGGATGAGTTCCATTTGGGTGCAGCTGAATCCTGATAAAACAGAGGTCCCCGTGAGAGGTCAAAGGACAAACTGCAGCATAGCCAACCAACAGAACGTATGCTTGGGGGTTCAGAATTACACAAAATGCAGCTGCTGGATATTAACCAACCAGCTCTATTCCAGTCACATAACACCCATTCTCTTCTCCCTTCACTGGCTGCCTGTAAAATGGAGAATCATTTTAAAGATTGGCTTACTGACTTTGGAGAAGCCCTACATGTCCAGGATCCAAGGTAATTGAAACAGCTTCTGATTCCTTTTATCCAACTTAATTACTGTGATGAAGGGCTATTAGCAGTACCAAGAATATCCCTGAATTTATCTGCTTTGCGGATCTAAGTTAATGGAACTCTCTTCCCCACACAGTGCTTACCTGTTCACCCAAGCATTTCACTAATGTCCCTTATTAAGTTTATTTTGTATTTTCTGTTGTAAAGGCAAATGTAAAGCACTTTAGGTGGTATCCAATTAGCCCTGATCCTAGAGATGTGCGGCCGGCACTTTTTGTGTTTTGTGTTTTGGTTCTGGTTTTGGTTCCATGCTCGTGTTTTGGATCTGGATTGGTTTTGCCAAAACTACCCTTTTGTGTTTTGGTTTTGGTTTTGGATCTGGGTGATTTTTGAAAAAAACTGAAAAACTGTTAAAATCACAGAATTTGTGGGTAATTTTGATCCTACGGTATTATTAACCTCAATAACATTAATTTCCACTCATTTCCAGTCTATTCTGAACACTGAACACCTCCCAATATTGTTTTTAGGTCACCGAGGTGGCTGTTTGACTAAGCTAAGCGACACAAGTGTGCGGCACAAACACCTGGCCCATCTAGGAGTGGCATTGCAGTTCCACTGCACTAATGGCGGATACCGGACGCACGTCTAACACCAGCATAATTGTTATGGCCTCAGTAATCCGTTTTGAAACAGGGAATATATATACGACAGTATCACTGGAATTATATGGCAGTACCACTAGACATATACGGCAGTATCACTGGATTTATACGGTAGTATCACTGGAATACAAGGCAGTATCACTGGACTGGATTTAAACACCAGTACCACTGGAATTATTTGGCAGGATCACTGGAATTATATGGCAGGATCACTGGAATTATACGGCAGGATCACTGGAATTATACGGCAGTACCAATGGAGTTATACAGCAGTACCACTGGACATATATGGCACATATCACTGGACTGGATTTATACGCCAGTACCACTGGTATTATACGGCAGGATCACTGGAATTATATGGCAGTACCACTCTACTTATACGGCAGGATTACTGGACTGGATTTATAAGCCAGTACCACTGGAATTATACAGCAGGATCACTGGAATTATACGTCAGGACCACTGCATTTATACGGCAGTACCACTGGATATATATACGGCAGTATCACTGAACTGGACTTATACGCCAGTACCACTGGAATTATTCGGCAGGATCACTGGAATTATACGGCAGGATCACTGGATTTATACGGCAGGATCACTGGATTTATACAGCAGGATTACTGGAATTATACGGCAGGATCACTGGAATTATACACCACTACCACTGGAATTATACGGCAGGATCACTGGAATTATATGGCAGTACCACTGGATTTATATGGCAGTACCACTGGGCATATACGGCAGTATCAATGGACATATACGGCAGTATCACTGGACATATACGGCAGTACCACTGGACATATACCATATACTACTGGCGCGGCTCCTTATATGGAATCTGACAGTGGGATGATGAAGTTTTGCCTTGTTCTGGTTTCCCGAGTCAGGCGGGAAAACCCGACTTGGGCTCGGATCCGGGTTCGGGTAGTGAAGTCCTGTAAGGTTTGGTTCTCAGGGAACCGAACCCGCTCATCTCTAATAAAAACGGATGGTCATTATCACGGTATCCAATTATAGGCTGTTTTCTTCTGACAAAAATCGACCCACGATAGTGAGAAAACACATGGGATTGGGGGAAAATCCCCAATCCCATGTGTTATTGCGTCTCTGGCAGCACGCTTATTGCAGAAGCATAATCCCCAATAAGTGCCAGCATCGGGGGGAGAAGAGCGCCGCATCGGAGCTAATAGGATAGCTCCTGGTGATACAATTACCTGCTGTCATTGACACAGGTAACTGGATACCCCTCTTTGTGTCCTATTGGGAGAAAAGTACTATATTAATAACATCATTATTATTATCTAGGCACAGTCACACTTGTTATATGTTTCTCACTGCTTAGCTCACTGTTAACAGGCCCCCACTCCAATGAAGTATATGCTTTTCAATATGAAGGCCAAGTTGACTATCTCCTTCTACTCTATCACATTTCTCCCTTAATTCTGGTTTAAACCACTGTTTTTGATGGATGTCACATCTTTCCTACTTACAGCATGTGCATGCTGGAAATTGTAGTTTCTAGCACCCAAGGCTGATTGCACTGCCACAACTGCAGGTAAGTCCTTCCAATATGTCAATCAACACCTGGGGCACAACTAGGGTTGCCACCTCTACTGGATTTCTGGGATTCTCCAGGATTTGGTGGGAACCCTCCAGGAGGCTTTTCCCCTCCCTTGGATTCCGGGATTCTCCCAGAATAAGGGGACCTGGGTCTGGGAGTGGAATAAGGGGACCTGGGAGCGGAGGCAGATCTGTGTCAGTCACGGCCATCTCATCCCCTATGTGTGCGTCACATGCACCTCTGCTGGCACTGCCCCCAGCATGCAAAAGAAGAAGTGAGGTGCCTCTATGCGCTACAATGGAGCAGCCAAATCAGTATTTTGAAAAGGAATCACAAACAATTCCCCACAACAGACAATATACAAAGAAAATACAAAATACAGCGCCCAGGCGCTCACAGATGAACACTTCCCTTGATGTTTGTAGTGAGAAGCGTCTTGAGATTTCTCTCCTTTCAAATGTTCATAGGTGGTTCCTGGAGGGTCGGAAGAGAAAGAGATGGTGTGCAGACAAAACGGGGCCCCGTTAATCTGATCTCCTCCTGGTCTCCCACGGGTATATTCATCCAATGTAGATCTCTCCACCTACCCGTGGGAGACCAGGAGGAGATCAGATTAACGGGGCCCCGTTTTGTCTGCACACCATCTCTTTCTCTTCCGACCCTCCAGGAACCACCTATGAACATTTGAAAGGAGAGAAATCTCAAGACGCTTCTCACTACAAACATCAAGGGAAGTGTTCATCTGTGAGCGCCTGGGCGCTGTATTTTGTATTTTCTTTGTATACTGCCCCCAGCAGTCTCACTGGTTTGTGGGCTGGTGGAGGTCTGCTAAGACTGACAGGTCTGTGTCAGTCTGACACAGACCTATCAGTCTTAGCAGAGTTTCGCCTCCACCAGCCCACAAACCAGAGGGACTGCTGGAGGCGGCGCCGGCGGCGGTGCATGCGACGCGTGGGATGGCCGTGAATGGCTTAATTTCTCTGG